>NC_092848.1:1090268-1286488 GCF_039878825.1 Excalfactoria chinensis | reverse complement strand
TTGAATTCCCTTCGTTTTAAACTCGTCCAAGCTTCTCTGACCCGAGTTTCATACTTTCTTTCTCTCTCTCTCTCTCTCTCTATTTTTTTTCCCCTCTTCAGTTCTTCTCCTTTCTCAAACTCCACCGCAGCCCCGTGTTTGCTGGACCACACATCCGGGAACCGGTGAGTTTTGCCCTGTCTCCTACCTGCTCCCCTTCCTGAGCCCTCCTCCCTTCACACCATTCACTCGGAGCCATTCCTCCTCCAAAAAAAAACTCACCCAACGTGACTTTATTCCTTTCTTTATTTACTATTTCCCCACCAAACACGGCTGCCCCGGATTACAGCAGAGTATTTTTCTTTTTCCATTTCGCTACCGCCTTGTCTTGAAACTTTGTGATTTATGGCCGTAACTTCCAGGGAGTGTTTTAAATGGAAGAGATTTCCTGAGCTCCCTTTGAAGGGAAACCCGGTCGGGTTGCAACATTTGCTGCTGATTTGGTGCGAGGGAGCTGCATTTTAAAGGCAAAAAAAAAAAGGAATCAGCTGCATCCCAAGCAGAGATGGTAACACACGGGGAGCCCAAAAACTGCTTCAAGCAGCCCAACTTGTAACGACCTGTGCAACGACCTGCTGAATACTTTGGTTTTTTCGGCTGCCAATTTAAGGTTTAAAGCAAAATGTTGCACTTCGGAAGAGTTACTTGCAGAGCCCGAGGTATTTCTGCTCGTCAGAAGTCAGTGGAGGTCCATATTCAGAAACCCACCCAGGTACTTCACCTACAGAGAAGTCCTTAATGAAAAGTCCCCGGTAGTTTCTCCTCTTTTCTTGCCTGGAATCTCAACGCCGGGGCTCCAAACTAATAACAGTCTTGCAGTAGAAATGATGTTTTTGAGCAGATCATAGTCAGATGGGGGCTGGAAGGGTGGGAGGGGGGGGGGAATCTCAATAGCCACGTCCCCGTCGAAAGCTCTCATTCCGGGGTCTGAAGGCAGAACAATAGCTGGAAACACCGTAGTCCGCGGGATAAGACTTTGTCCATCACTTAGAAAGCTTGCTTGTCCAGCCCACCATAAATCCTCTCAAAAGTCAGACGTTCACTTGGACACCTTGGGTTATTTCAGTCCATACTTATTCGCCTAAAGGTGCCCCCCCCCCCCCCCCCCCCCTAAAAAAAGAAGAAGAAAAAAGGCGATGGACCCCCACCCCCCCCCGCCCCCCACCCCCGCTGAGGCATACCTTCCTGCGGAGTCCTGAGAGCCTTTGTGGTCACTGCTTGTCTGGCTCTGCTAAACGCAAATCCCCCCCGTCAGCACTTTTAACCCAAAGGAGCGAGCGTCAGAATTAAAGGAGAGAAGATAATTGCAATGCGAAACAAAAGTAGCACTTAAAAAAAAGAAAAGTGCAGACACCCTCAATTCTTTGCCCTGCCTTCCTCCCACTCTTCGGCCCCTCCTCGTCACGGACTTTCCCCAGGACGCATCTTGGCGAGTTTCTGCTTTCGGCAGCGTGTGGGAGCGGGGAGAGGCATAAAATCTCCCGTGGCGACAGCGGCAGCTCCTCGCATAGCAATAACAGCGATATTAATACGGTCTCTAATAGCCCTCGCCCTGTCCCCACACCTCGCACCCCCCCCACCCCCCCCCCACCCCCCCCTCTATGGTCATCCGGCCCCAAACTCTCCGCTAAAGTTCCGAGGGTTCCATCCGCGTCCGCCCCTCGGTGGGGTAACCCGGCTGCCGCCCCCCCCCCCCCCCCCCCCAAAGACCCCCCCCCGTGCCCCACATTTCGTGGCCGCCTCGGTGGGGCCAGCGGGAGCCGAGCGCAGCCCGGGGTCGGGGATGGGGGGGGTGGGGGGGAGGGGGGGGGGGGTGCCGGCAGCGGCTATTGAAAGCGGCCGCGAGAGAGGAGAGGGAGGGGGGGGGGGGGGGGAAACCATGACTATTTTGAAACGGTTTATTAGCATAAATTGACACCTAATTGTTAAACACGTGAATCAAAGGCGAGCTTTACTATCTTTCTGTCTAGGCCTCTGTCCACCACGTCTGCAATTAGCATAATTTTTCACTAGTGACGCTGTTCGGGAGCCTCGCTGCCTCCTTTGCCCAGCAATCCGAACCCAATCTGTGTTTTTAAAATATCCCCCTCCGCTTTCTTTCCCCCTCGCCCCCCCGCCCTCCCCGTCGCCTGGATTCTTTTCGTTATTATTTTAATCCTAGCCAAGCATTGCATAGTTAAAAGAGGGGGGTGGGGGGGGAGGTTGGGGGGGGTGTTGTGTTCAGCTTTTCTTTCTTTCTTTTTTTTTCCTCCCTTCTCCTTTCCTTCTTCCCCTTTGCTGTGCTAAAGCAGAGGCCATTGTTATCAGTGAGCAGAGCGTACCAGTCTATAGGGCAACCAGAACCTCGGGGTTTGTCCATTCAAAGCCCTCAGCTTTTCCGCACATCTTGGAAAGCTGGAAAGCATCTTGATTTTTCCTCCCCCCCCCCTCCCCAAACGGAGACAGAGAGACAATTTGAGCTGCCGTAACCGAAAGCTCCACTGGCTGAGCCCCCTCCCCCCTGTTTTTTTTTTTTTCTTCTTTTTTTTTTCCCTTTTTTTTTCTTCTTAATACATACATCCATCCATATGCCGGATTTTTTCCCCCCCTTTCTCTCTCGTATATTCCTTTAACGTTTTTAAAGGAAGGGGGTCATTCCTTGCTTATTGATTGCGTGGATGCTGGATGTGAAAATATATTATGTCTGCCCGTGCTTTGCTCGTCAGAGACTAAGGTAAGCCGGACTCAAATAGGCTATCACTTTGTGAATGGCGGAGTATATGTCCCCAATGATTTATGACCATATGACTCCAATCTCGGTTCAAGAAAGAGTTCACAAGCTTTAAGCTTCCTTCCACGCAGAGACTCTTTCGCAGCCCTCATCCAGGGCCCTCTTTTTTTTTCCTCCCCCCCGCTTTACAACTGGGGGAGTTCTGGTTGGGGTGAAGCTCGGCGGTGGGGGGAGGGAGGAGGGAGATTTTAGGACTGTGTCTCTATTTTGCAGGCAGATCCATCGCGAGGCGGTCGCTGCGATTTGAGGTCTTTTTTTTTTTTTTTTTTCTTTTTTTTTCCTTTTTTTTTTTTCTCTTTTTTTATTTTTTCTTTTTTTTTTCTTTTCTTTTTTTTTTTTTTTGAGCAGCCCGACTTATCGCGGAGGGCACGTTTAGCATCTTTATGATTAATAATAATTGCGATGAAAACCGGGACTGCTCCTGCTCGCCCGGTTGTGGGAAACGTACCTTGGGAAGGGGGAGGAGGGGGGGGGGGGGGGAGGCGGGGAGGGGAAAGACCCCTCTCTTCTTCACAAACAGGCAGGTTGTGAATTTAGGGTTTCCAACATGGAGGGATGGTTTTTTTTTTTACAGCAGAATACATCCGCCTTCCATTTCTTTTCTCCTCTTTCCAACCCCCCTTCCCCTCCGAGAGCCACGTTTCTTCTCTCAGCCCTCCATCACCTTTACCTACCCCCGATCTTTATTATTCTTTAGGAGGATGAGGAGGTGGGGGCGAGGTGTGTGTGTGGGGGGGAAGAAATATCTCAACACCTTCTCACTCCAAAGTTCCGGGCACAGAGTTTGTGTTTAAACGTTCCCTTCTCTCGAAGTGAAAGTTGAAGCATTACGAAGCACCCAGCGCGGATCCCGGCGGCTTTAATTGGAACAGGAGATAATCGAATATTTATCATTCCTCCCGAGATCTTTTTATTATTATTATCAGTTATTTATTTATTTATTTTTTTGAAAGCCAACAATCCCTCCGAGGTCAATAATTAGGATCGCGGCCGTCTTCGGCGAAGATAAATGAGCGTCGTTTGAGAGATGAGGTACAAAGCGAACCTTCGGCGGATGCCACGAGCTAAAAGAGCCTTTGGGCGAAGGGGGATCGTAAATTTCTTTTATGGACGTTTCCAAAACAAAACCCAAAGAAATCGCTGTTATTTTTAGCCGCTTTTCTTTTTTTTCCCCCTCTTGCTGAGTCTCCCCAGCTCCGATCTGCTTTTGGTTTGTTTCGTGTTCTTTTTTCTTCCTTAAGAATCCTATGGCAGACAGGAAGGCCTTGGAGAAATTCCCACCTCTGCCCTTCCAGACGATTTCAACAAACCTATTCATAAGAAAGGCGCTGCTGTTTGCTAATTAATTCCCGGCTTCTCAAGCAGGGTAGCGGAGTTTACTTTTTAATAAGACTTATTTATCATGCCGAGGGAACCAAATGAGAATAACTCCCAGCAAGGATATCACTCTCGCCGCAGACAATAATGCATCTCGGCGGAAGATGCAATACAGATCTGGGAATGCATAAAGGATTTTAATCAGTGCAAAAAAAGCCAAACAGTCCCTTCGTGGGCACTTTGTCTGCGGCCGTGTTAAAAGTAGATGGGGGTTTCGTCTGTCGTGAGAGAGGAGCTCAGCAGCCGGGGAAAGGAAGGGGGAAAAAGCTCTTATTTATTGCCGAGCTGTGGCTGCTGTCAAACCCCAACGCTCGGATCTATCGCATGAGACTTTTTATCTCCACCGAGTTTATTTTGTTTTATTTAGAGGAACGGAGAGCCCAGAAGCAATTAAATATACGGTAGATACGATTAAATATACAATGGATATCTTTCTATTTTTTTTTTTAAGTACAGTGGCTTCTTGCCAACTGAGAGCTGCAGAGAGGAGCCTCTGCCTTTTCTAAAGATGTTTGCTGCCTGATTCATCCTTATCCATCAGATCATTTTCTGCTCAAGACGATTTTCGTGTTTCTAAGGGTATTTCTCTTCTGTCTTCACGGCAGAGAAAGTTTTGTGCTTTGGGAGAAGAGAAAGAAAGGGAGAAAAGCATCAGAGAGAGGGAGAAATTCATAAAGAGGTGGGGGAAAAAAAGGGGGGGGGGGGGGGGGGCATGAAGAGAGAATGAAAAGAGAAAGGTTTCATTTTGTGATCTGAGGGTTTGCAATGGGTTTTAGACTTTCCGATCTTGGACTGAGGTTGAGAGGAATGTTAAAATACCAAAGGACTCCAAAGTTAGGAACAAATGGTCCGGAGATGTGTTTGTTTTCGGAGGGAAACAAAAAGAAAACCAACACAACAGCAATTAAAGTGGTTTTGGAATTACATCTCGGCAGTGGTAGTTCCAGATTCAATACCGACAAGCGTTGAAGCAGTGCAGTGAAGGGGTATGTTTTCTAAATACAACCTGTGCTGCCAGAAAGAGGGGGGGGGGGGGGGGGGGGGGGGGGGAGGCTGACAAACAGGCCAAAGGAAACACATTCTTGAATTCGTGCCCTTGCTTCAATCTGCTAAAATATTTGCTCTGAATTCCAAAGACATTGTGAGTCTCTGAGTAAACAGCAAATTGAGCCAAGTGTGTCAGGACACGGCTACCTGGATAGGGCATATCAAGGCTTTGCTGATTTCCAATTAAAAACAAACAGAGAAGAGAATGGCCCTACCCTAAACTTAGTGCACTTTTCTGACTCTGTAACATCCTGCTGGTTTTTGTGCTTGATTTGAATAGGAGATAGGAAGGCCAGAGTCTCGTTCCTCTCATGTTCGTAGTTAGCAGTTATTCATCTGTAGGCTTATATTTACATTAATACTTGTGCTAGCTGCTCATGGATCTGCATATACATCCATACTCCCATATCAGTGGGTGTATGTGTGAATGCATGTGTGTATATACTTATACAGAGAGAAATATGGATGTAAATAGATGTATTCAGACGTAGCCATGTGTACTTATAGAAAATGTATTTAGTTCTACAACCTTGCTGCTATGCTCTAAGGGAAAGAAAGGGGCAAACAAACAACAGCCAGGAAAACTACCCCCAAAAAATCAGCTCAGCACTTTTGCACTGCAACATTTGATGAGCCTTCTGAGGCTGCACACAGGACAAAATCTGCTCAAAGCATCTGTTCACCCTGTTCTGCAGGACCCTATTCATGTCATGTGCCTTTCAGGCCCCAAGATGGATTCATAGGCCGGGTACTATTATTGTGTGTTTTCTCCTAACCTTTCAGGTCAGCTTCCAATAGACAGCTGGAAACGGCCTGTCACGTGGCCTTGGGGTGCCAATGTTCTGCCATAGGGGTGTCAAGACCCTGGTAGCTGGAAAAATCATTTTGGGGAATCCTGGAGATGCAGAAGACAACGTACTACGAAAGCTCTGCGCTCTTTGGGGGCTATTCCTATGGGAGCACCAATGGGTTTGGCTACGAGGGCCCCCAGCAGCCCTTTCAACCTGGTTCCCATGTGGAGAACGACTTCCAGAGGTCTGCCTGCTCCTCCAGTCCCTCGGCAACACGACCCAGCACGCAAAAAAGTAAAGATCTGAATGGGAGCTGTATGAGGCCGAGTTTGCCCCAAGAGCACCATCCGCCTCCGACTGTCTCACCACCCCCAAACCCCACCACCAACAGCACCAGTAGCAACAGCAATAACCAGTCAGGGAGCAGCAAAAGTGCCCCGAGTAAAGCCAACCTCAGTGCAAACGCCAGTCTCACCAAGCAGATTTTCCCCTGGATGAAAGAATCGAGGCAAAACTCGAAACAGAAAAGCAGCTCCCCTAGCACAGGTACACCATTCTTCTTTTGTGACCATCCCTTTTCCTACATCGCTGGGTAACAGAGCAATGGGGTCTTGTTTAGGGGAAGGACGGGGGGTGGGAAAGAATGCAGTGAGGATGAAGATACTGGGCACAACCCACAGCTACCAGCCATGTGCACCCCATGGCCTTGTTCCATCCTGCAGTGCTGGCTGAGAACACTTGGCTTATCCTACAACAACCAGAGCACGGCAGGGAAGTGCAGCTGAATAGGGCCACTGCCTGACTGTGCAGGTACACATACCCCAAAATATACACCCACCAATTGCCCAGTGATGCTGAAGCTGAGTGTTTTTTCTCTTCCTTCCCCCTGCCTCATACACAGCAGTGAACACAGTGCTCCGAGTGCATGTGTGCATATAGGGAGCATATGCATAAGTAGGTGGATATTTTTGCATGCATGCACACATCTCTAATGCCATCAAGAGAAAAAAAGATCAGCATGGAAATGGCACTGTTGTGACAAATGTATTTGTATAAACTCTGCAGCACACGCTTCACTGTATTAATACCATATATCCGTTATGCACATGCTTATAGTACAAAAATACCAGTATAAATGGAATTTGGTATTTAACAATGTGCGTGCAGATCATTCTCTTACACAAATACAAGGCACAAACAAGACGTGCACGTGTGTGTATCCATACTTCTGCAAACAAAGTGCCTCCCAACACTGCCCCACGTTAATATTAATTGGCTTCGCAGTCACTGCCCCCCTGCCAAATATTATTTTCTCAAAATTATCTGTTGAAAATAATCGACTCCTAAATAAATGGCCCTGGAATCCTTTTCTACATGACATGATCAAATTTTCATAAACCAGGGGCAGCTTTGGAGAACAGAACTCTTAATAAATGACATGATTATGGAGTGCAGGCTAATGCAAAGGGGTGAGGAGCGGGGGGAGGGGGGGTCGAGCTCTCATGCCTGTTCCAGGATTTATTAAGAAACGATGCATTCAATTTCTGCGTGTAAGTAATTATCTTTTATTTCATTTCATGGGCAGCAGAAACCTGCAGCGGCGAGAAAAGCCCTCCAGGCTCCTCGGCCTCCAAGAGAGCCCGCACAGCTTACACCAGTGCTCAGCTGGTGGAGCTGGAAAAGGAATTCCACTTTAACCGCTACCTGTGTCGGCCCCGGCGTGTGGAGATGGCCAACCTGCTGAACCTCAGCGAGAGGCAAATCAAGATCTGGTTCCAGAACAGGAGGATGAAGTATAAGAAAGATCAGAAGTCGAAAGGGATGGGCTCTTCCTCTGGAGGGCCTTCCCCCACCGGCAGCCCCCCCCAACCCATGCAATCCTCCGCCGGGTTTATGAACGCCTTGCACACCATGAGCAGTAACTATGATGCCCCTTCCCCACCTTCCTTCAATAAGCCCCACCAAAATGCCTACGCCATGTCAACTAACTACCAAAACCCCATCAAAGGCTGCCCCTCCCAACAGAAGTACACCAACACGGCCCCCGAGTATGACCCCCATGTGTTACAAGGGAACGGGGTGACCTACGGGACTCCCAGCATGCAGGGAAGTCCCGTCTACGTTGGAGGTAACTATGTGGACTCACTGCCCACCTCTGGCCCATCCCTTTATGGCCTCAATCACCTCCCACATCACCAGGCGGCCAACATGGACTACAGCGGGCCCCCGCAGATGCCTCCAAGCCAACACCACGGACCATGCGAGCCCCACCCCACCTACACAGACCTTTCCTCTCACCACGCATCTTCTCAGGGCAGAATCCAGGAGGCCCCCAAGCTGACCCACCTGTGAGTGGGAGCAGGGATGGGTTCGAGTGAACTGGATGGCAACCAACACATGACTTGGAGGGGGCACGGGGCAGGACGGCCTTCAGAAACATTTGTGTTGAGCTGTTTTCTTCCTTTCTTCATTTAGGCAAGTTCTACAAAGCTGTCCAGCTTGCCAGTATTATTTCTGGGCTGTTTGACACAATTTCCAAGGATTTCAGTATTTAATGTTGGAAGCATCTCTCTCTCTGAAAAGATATACCTCCTGTGTGTCGACACAAATGTTTCTGAAGTGGCTTTGGGGGAGTTTTATGGGAAACTAGCAGATTTTTAGCAGCAACACCCTTAATTTCCAAACCCAGGGCAGATTATCGCTGATAATTCTTGGCCAATGGAAATCAGATGGTCAGCCAAACCTTTACAGTTGGTGCCTCTGCACCTACACCTGGCTAAACAGGTTAGCACAAGGGATGCACAAGAAAGCTGCCCTCCACTTCAGTCCTAATCAAGAGCTTTGTGCTTTCCTCCCCAACCTGCCAAGGCAGGGCATCCTTCTTCGCTGAGTTACTTCCCACCAATCCCCACACAAAAGGCAAATATACACACCTGCCAACACGTGGGATCCACGCTCTTCCCCTCCCACCCACACCTCCCCTCTCAAACATAAGAACAAAAAGAAGGAAAGAAAATGAGAGAGGTCTAAGAACTGCAACAAGGTTTAGGAAACGAGTTTCTAAATTGCCTAAAGCCCCACCAACGGGAACGGCAGTCCAAAGAGAGGAAGAAAATGTTGACAGGTCTGAATATTTTTCCACCTTTGCCACCGATGATGTGAAGTTTCCATTTGATGATGCCAGGGTTTTTGTTTTTTATTTGTTTTTTGGGGGGGATTTTTTCTTAGGGTTCATTAATAGAAAAGCAATCTTAAGACTTAGAAGTCCTATGCTTCTTTCCTCCTCTTCTCTTGACCTTACGTGAAAACAGGGTATATTTGAACAAATGGAATGTCCTCCAATGGAAGCAGAAGTGAATGGATCTCTAGGATTTGCTAATGCTTTATTGTCTGGACATCTTTGTTGCACTTAGAGTTTACATATAATGGGTATAAAAACAACTTTGAAGGGCGTTCATTGAACTCAGTCGAGACGTCCTTCAATAGGTGTGTGTTCTGGTGAACATTCATATATATTTATTGGTTATAGCCAGTTTAAAATATTTTCCTTTTTGTATTATTTATCCCCAATATTATGTATTTATATGAGGGAAAAAAAAAGAATCAAATTGTACTTTTTTAGTATTTACTTGTTATAAAAGACGTTGTGTTTCCTCGTCATTGTACAACAAGCTTATTTTAGTTACTGTAATTTAGAAAGACGAGTAGTTTTATGTTACCTTCGTACTTATGAATAATGTAATTAGTTCTACTGGAGGCATGAGAGCAGAACCAGACTGTAATTGTATAGTCCTGAATTAGAAGAACTATAGCTAATCCCTCCCTCCCATCTTGCCCCTCCTCTTTGGAGATCTTTCTTTGTTCTTATAGTAGTTATTTTATTTCCTTGCTTAAGGGTTGTCTGTTGAGCAATTCTTGAATAAACTTTCTGTTATCAATTTCATCTCGTCCTATCAGTTGGGTTTAAAAGCAGAGGAAGAGGGAAGGGATAAAGGATAAAGGAAAAGGGAAAGGGGGAAAAAAGGGAAAGGAAAAAAAGGGAACGGGGAAAAGGGGAAAAGGAAAGGAAAGATAAAGAGGGAAAAGGGAAAAAAGGAAGAAGGGAAAATAGAAGAAAATGGGAGAAGAAAAAGGGAAAAGGAAGAAGAAAAAGAGGGAGAAGAAAGGAGAGGAAGAGAGAGAAGGGAGATGAAGATTAAGAAGAAGAAGACAGAAAAAGGAAAAGGGAAAGGAAAAGATACAGGGAAAGGAAAACGATATGGGAAAAGGAAACGAAAAGGAAAAAAAGAAGGAAAAGGAAAAAGAAAAAGGAAATCAAATAAAAGGAAAATGAAAAAGAAACAAAAATGAAGGAAGGAAAGAAGGAAGGAAAGAGAGGAACGAAGAGCTCTGCAGACAAGGCCGGGGAGCGGGGCGGCCCACGCGGTCCTCAGTGAGAGGCCGTGATTTGGGGCCGCGCCCACCCCAGGGCCGCCCCCCACTCCGTGCCCCCCCCACCCCCCCACCCCGCACCCGCGGTCACAAAGGGGGGGTCACGTGGCTCCGGGGCCGGGCCGCCATTGGGTCGTAAATGAAAACAAAGGAAAATGATTAATCACGCCCGAAATACTACTAATAATAAAAGAAAAGGGCCCGAGTTTCCACGCAGGGATTTTAGAAGCGGAGGGAATGGGAATTGCCGTGTTGCTCACACGTATGGGAATGGTCACGCGTGCACAAGCACCAGCACACGTATCTTCATCCAAGCACGCTGGGAATTGTCATTAAGAGACAGAAAGCTGCTATGAAGGGCTGCACTGTAGAAGCCAGCAATGGGGGGAGCAGCTCTTGGCAGCAGCAAGGATCGCACGGTGCAATAATCGTGTTTTTATGCTCCAAAGCCTTAAGAAAACTTACGTGAAAGCAGCGAGGGACGATCTAAGTTTTATGGCTCTGGAATGGGGAATATGGGGAGCTGATGTCAGGCTGGAAATGCTCCGATGTTGGGGGATATGGGGGGAGGGAAAGGCTGGGAGGCATTTAGCCGGTGCGAGTGTGTGTGTGTGTGTGTGCTCTGTCCGTGGTTTTGCACACAGGTGTGCACACTCAAGAGCAGCCGTGGGTGTCCGAATAACCCCCCACCCCCCAACGTGAAATTGGGGGGAGGAGAGAGATCACCCTGAGAAATGAACTCGTGCTTCTTCCTCTTTCCGATCTCGCTGAATAAATGAAGGTCCAGGTTAATAATTATAACCTTCGAGCAATAATAAATAGCGGTATAAAAAGAAAGACAGGGCTTGTTTTTCTCCCAAGATCGGTGCTCGGTTCTGCCCATCCATGCACAGAGCAATTTACCATTCTAGGATACTATAATTTAAAAGCATAAAAGCGTGCAAACACTGATCGGGATCGGGGCAAATAAAAGGCTCAGGCAGTGGCTTCCCTCCCCCTTATCGCCCCGCTGCTGAATATCATTTTCTCGATCCCACAACCCAATGGGGTTTTGTATCAGGGGTCCCCCAGCATCGAGTTAAGGATCCTTAAGGAGAGCTCAAGGCGATGCTCGGGGCAGGGAGCTTCTCATGCTTTCTTCTGACGCTTTCTGCACGGACTCCTGCAAATCACCTCATCTTTACGTTCCGTTTGGGTCGCTCGATGAGGGGAGCCGGCCCGGCTTCGCCCCGCAGTGATCGCATCTCCCAACCGCTCCCGAGCCTTGGGAATCACTTCGCATCAGGCCATGCCCTCCCCCCGAGCGCTCACATTATTTTCCTCGGAGCGCGTGAGAAAAGAGATCGCTCTTTCCCCAAGAGATGCCTTTCTCTTGTGTTGTTTTGTTTTATTTTGCAGCTTGGGTGTTAGCAAAAGCAGCGGAACCAGCTGAGGGAGGCTGGGAAAGGATTTCCATGCCCAACTCTTCGGCTGCGAACCGCTCCTAGTGACAAAACCAGAACTCCTCTACATGCATTTCCATCCAAATCAATAAGAAACAACCCCAAATCAAACTGAATTCGTGCTTCTGCCCCCGATCTGATGAGATTTATGTTTATTTCGATAACAGGAACGTTAAACACTTCAGGAAACCCTCCCAAACCCCAAAGCCTTCAATCGAACCGCTTTTTGTATTCGTATCGTTCTTTAATTTGCTTTTGCCCCTTTGCCAAACTGCGCTTGGATCGCTGCTTCAGCTTCAGCTTCATTATTATGTTGGTCCTCTGAAACCCTCCCCACCCACACGGATGCTTGAAGTGACAAAAGTTTCTAGGCTTCCCCCCCCGTGTGAATGCAGCCTGCCAGTCCCCGCCTGCTGCAAAATAGGAGAAGTGGAGCTTGAACAAACACACACGAAACCATCCCAGCTTCCATTTTGCAGCAAACAACTTATTTTTTAACCTCCCCACCCCACCCCAAGAAATGGTTACTTTCTACTCTTCTCGAACCCGGCCCCTTGGATTTAACTTTGATTTTAAGGCTCTTTATTTTGCATTGAGGGATTCCTTTGCTAGAGCCAAAATTCTTTGCCTAGAGCGCCGGGCTGAGCTGTCAAATTCACTCGAGAAAAAAACAAAAAACAGGAGAAAGATTGATTGTTTCTCTCTTCTTTTCGGGTTGTGCGAACTTCGGCCACTTTAAAAGAAAGAAACGAATCTTCCTGGGAAGGGACTTTTCGCTTTATGTATTTATTTAGTAAACTCTGGAAGTGGAACCGTTTATTGGCAAGGGGAAATGGGAAGGGGGGGGAAATATAAGGTGGGAAGGAAAGAAATGTGATTTCAGAGATATCCATGACCTTAAAAACACGTTTGGCCTTTAAGGAAAGTGCCAAGGGTCCATTAAGTGTCGCTTTAGAAGCAGAAGGATTACACTGCTACTTTAAAAGTCGTTTAAGGAGCTAAATCGGGCCGATCTGACTATAGTTGACTTGAAAGCTCACTTGATTTCCTAAGTGCATCATAGCCGGGCTCAGGCAGACCTTCCCGCTGATCCGAACTTCTCAAGCTCGGAGATGTATTTATGGGATGCAAATACCCCCAAGCAGCTCTCCTGCGGTTCGGGCCGCTTTCTCCCCAGCTGTATGCGGGCACCTCGGGAGGGCAGAAACGCTTTTCCCACGCCTGCATCCCCCCGGGGGGTGCGAACTTTGTGGAGATGAGCAAATGGAAAAGGCAGAGCAGGACAGAGATGGCAGGAAGCACCAAGCAGTGTAGGTAGAAATGAACAGCATCCAGCAGTGCATGCAGCACCATACAGCAACCAGTAGTAGTGTATGCAGCACCCTGCAGAACCCAGTAGTGCAAACAGAACTGAGCAGCACCCAGTAGTGCAGGTAGAAATGAGCAGCGTCCAGCAAATGCATGCAGCACCCAGCAGTGCAGAGAGAAATGAGCAGCACCCAGCAGTGCAGATAGAAATGAGCAGCACCAGGCTGTGCAGGCAGCACCACACAGCACCTATCAGTGCAGGCAGAACTGAGAAGCACCCAGCAGTGCAGGCAGCATCAAACAGCACCAAACAGCACCCAGCAGCCCCATGCATTGCCAGGCAGCACCCAGCAGCCCCAAGCAGCATTTCCCTGCCCTCTGGCCCCACCGAACCGCCCTGCAGCCCTTTGCTTGCTGAGGAGTGATGGCGGGGATCCTTTCCTGGGGATCTTCTCTCTCGTCTTTTTTCTTTTTCTTTTTTTTTTAATCAATTAAAGAAAATAATGCTTTCTGTTTGCCACCAGGCCCCGCCTGCCATTGGCCAGGAGTGGCCACGTGACCAGGAATTGGCTGCAATTTCGCCCCAGTCTCGAGTTTAATAGAGCAAGGTCCCCATACGCCTGTATTATCAGCAATATAACAATTATAAAAAGCCCGAGAACCATCATCATCACTGCCATAAAAGCTGAGGCCCTTAGATTTCTTCCTCTCTTCCCCTCCTCCTTCCTCCCCCCTCCCGCTTTTTAAACCCTGGGCCCTGGAAAAGCCATGAATTTTGAATTTGAGAGGGAGATCGGGTTTATAAATAGCCAGCCTTCGCTCGCAGAGTGCCTGACGTCTCTTCCCGCTGTCCTGGAGACATTTCAAACTTCATCAATCAAGGACTCGACATTAATTCCTCCTCCTTTTGAGCAAACCGTCCTCAGCCTGAATCCTTGTTCCAGCAGCCAGGCAAGACCGAGGAGCCAAAAAAGAGCATCCCATGGCCTGCTCCAGCCTCAGCCTCCGGTACAGCCCGGCCCCTTGGCAGCAGAATTCCCCTGGATGAAGGAGAAGAAATCGTCCAAGAAAGCTACCCAGGCTCCATCCTCATCTTCCTCTTCTTTCCCCCCATCATCTTCCTCGGTGCCGATCCCCGCCGCAGGATCTCCTGCAGGTTCGTATAATGAGGGGGTAAAAGGGGTGTTGGCTGAAATCGGAGAGGGTCCGAATCATAAACAATCCCCATCCCACCAGCAGCCCTACCCGTCCCCGTCCCCCCCCCCCCCCCGCCCCCCCAAGCAGACTTTGCCCTGCACCTCTCCGAAACTGTCACGCAATAAAATAACACTGCAGCAATGCACACAGCCGGGGCGAGGAGGGGGGGTGGGGGGGGGAAATGAGAGGGGAGGGGGGGGGAATTTATACTGCCTCCTCCCCCCCGCAAATAAAAGAGCAATTTGCTGCAACTTCTGCGAAAGAGAAGAGGGAGAGATTTCCGGGGAAGCCGGGTTTTTTTTATTAGCTACAGAGGGAGGATTTGGCAGCTGAGCCACGGCTCCATTTTCTTGACTTCCCCTGCCAGCTTCGAATTCTTTTACAACCTATAGGGGGAATAAAGGGGAAAAAAAAAGCAACAAAAACCGAAAGAAGAGCGGAGAGGGAAAAGAAAGAGTGGTGGGTAAAGAGGGGGGTGCTGCTGGCAAGATAGGAAGGCAGAAGGAGAGCGAGCAGAACTCCCCGAGCATCCAAGGCAGTGGGAAGAGCCAGATTCCTATAGCAAAAATAAACGAATAGATAGATAGGAATTCCCAGCCCCCTCAACACCCGGATAAATGAATGTCTTCCCTCCGAGGCTCCTTTTTGATATGGGGCTCGGCAGCCCTGTAGCACCGTTCAGGTAAAAGAATGTTTAGGTAGAAGGGCGGCTATCAGAGCTCGTTGATCAGATAACGCAGGAATAATGAAATCAAAGCTCCGCAGTTTCAGCTCTTAACCTGCTGGCTTTAAGGTAGCAATAAGAAAATAAATCAAGTAAATTAAATAAAAAGGGAGAAGGAAGGGGTTCGAAATTCTCCATGTCTGAAAACGAGGCAGGGAAGGAAGGTGTCTAAAGGGAGAAGCCAGGGAACAAAATCCTTTCTCCACCTTGGGACATGGCTGCAAGAAAGCGATTTCCAATCCTCATCCCCATTGGAAGAAGGCCATTAAACATTTGTTTTCTTTCGTAGCGGCTCCCCAACCCCACCTCCCCTCGATGGGTACCGTGGGGGGACGCTGCGCCCTGCCCGTGGTGGGGGGGGATGGCTCCATCCTCTCCCCGGCCCCTCTCCCTCCCTGCAATGTGAGGTTTTATGTGTTTAAGACACGCAGGGGTTGACAGACAGCAGCGGCTCTAGGCGGCTCCGGACAGCGTACACCAACACGCAGCTTCTGGAGCTGGAGAAGGAATTCCACTTCAATAAATACCTCTGCAGGCCCCGTCGGGTGGAAATCGCTGCTTTGCTCGACCTGACCGAGCGGCAAGTCAAAGTGTGGTTCCAGAATCGCAGGATGAAGCACAAACGGCAAACACAGTACAAAGAACCCCCCGACGGGGATATCACCTACCCCGGCCTGGATGAAGGCAGCGAAGCCACGGATGAGGCCGAGGCGAGCCCCGCTTTGGGGCCGTGCCAGGGGCCGTACCGGGGTGCGCAGCCCGAGCAGCCCGGCAGCCCTCGGGACACCGATCGGTCCGGACCCCCCCCGTCGGAAATCGGCTTCCCCGAGAGCCAGGGCTCGCCTTGGTTGCCGGAACTCAGCATCCTCTCTGCAGAGTCCTGCCTGCAGCTCTCCCCCTCTCTGCAGGACTCCTTGGAGAGCCCCCTCCATTTCTCGGAGGAAGATCTGGACTTTTTTACCAGCGCACTTTGTACTATAGATCTGCAACATTTCAATTTCCAATAGCGGTCCCAGCTTCTCTCTTTTTTTTATTGTCCCTTTCTGCCCCATTCCGAACAGCTTCAGCTCTCCAAACGAGAGGGGGGTCACCCCAAAAACGAACCCAAATCCTCCCCCATTCAATCACCCCATTCCGTTCGGCGGACATTCAAGTTGAGGGACCCGAATCACAGCCGCAGTATTTATTTTAGAAGGCTCATAGAAAAGAGCTTTATTATTATTATTATTATTTAAAATAGAAAATAGTCGCTAAATTATAGGCTTTTTTCCCTCCCCTTATTTATTTAAAAGGAAGCACACAATAGTTTCCATGCGCATCAGTGATGACCGCCCTAAAGAGAAAACAATTGTGAATCCTTCAAGGGACTTTTCTCAGGAATCAGATCGAGACTTTTAGATTTCTTAAGGAAATAATAACGAGGAAAAAAAAAAAAACAACAGAGGAATTTTCGTTCCTCCTTTTTAAGTTTTAGATGTAGATTATTTATTCAAATCCTTTAATAGCAAATGGCAAATTATTTATTGGACATTATTTTCATAGAGTAAATAAATGCCTTTATAAAACCGAGGGAAGCGCTTTGCTGAGTGTTTTCGTTTGAAATGGTTTGTTGGCCTGAATCAATCTCCTTCCTCTCCCCTGATCTGCAGCAGTGTGATGTCTGTTGGTGTGCATTGAAAGAGCGAAGACAAAGGGAATCGCTCGCAGCCAACAGTCCTTAAGGCTCCGCGAGTCGGAGCCCGCATTTTCTTCCAGCTCCGTTCATAATAATAATATTAATTATTATTATTGTGGCGATTTGGGGAAAGGAATTGAAGCGGGACGTTGGTATCCAATGATTCCCATCGGGTTTTTGTTAGTGGGAGCGGTGCAGAGGCGGCGGGTGCGGGGCACAAAGGCAGCGAGCGCAGCCCCCGCACATTCCGTTCCCGCATCCCACGGCTCTCCCCGCTCTGCAGCAGCAAATGCCGACGAGGGGAGATTATCGGCGTTATCAACGTCCTGGTCAAGCAAAAAGTAAAGAAGAAAACGCTGTGAAGGGTTTTGGACGGGTACAAAATGTGGCTGACAGCATTTGGGGCGACATAGAAATACTATCGAGAGGGAAGAGATGATCCCAAAAGAGGCCTTTCTTTATTTTCTTTCGGTTTTTTTTCTCCCTTTTTCTTCTCCTTTCCTCCACGAAAAAAATCAAACCCTATGGAAGTAACCCGGCCTGGTAAATCTGTTGTCTCCATTCACAGCAATTTGTGCTGCTCTCCCCCGGTTCTCAGCTCTCTTTCCACAAGCTTTCTCTCAACGTGCAATTTTAAACACAAAACTCATATATCAAGGAGGGAGGGCGAGGCAGAGGGGGTGGGGGGGAGGCTTATGAATGAAAAGGGGTCAGCGCAGGAATCAATCGCGGTGACACCCAAAATAAATCATATTACGTCTTTGCTAAGTCACCGGTGTTTCCTCGCACACGGCAGAAATTCGGCGGCCGTGTCGGAGCGATGGGAGAACCGAGAGGAGAACCCGGGGATGAGGGAAGGAGGGGGGGAGGGCCTGGGGCGGTCGGAGACGAGCCTCGGCCGTTTGCTGTACCGATGGGCTCTGCTGGGGGCTGCAGTGCTCTGGGCCGGGTGTTGTCACCCCCTTCACCCCCCCCCTTCCCCTTAGGGGTGTGGGAAACTCGTGTGCTCCTCTCCGTGTTTTAATTCGTATTAAGAGCATCACACCCAAGCCTGGGGGCTTGCTTCCCTCTTCGAGCGGTAAAAAGAAAGAAAATGAAAGAAAGAAAGAAAGCAAAAAAAAAAAAAGCCCTCGACAGATGTTTGCGAAATTGCTGTTCGATATGCTGGGTGATCGCATCCCGTCGGAACAAAGGGAGGTTGGTTTTACGGCCGCCTCTTCGTTCCTACCGATATCGCTACCCCTCTTTCCCAACAGAACGAGCGGACGTTTCCATCCTGCTAACATCTCTCTCTGGGATGAAGTATGTTTATACTGAAAATCGAAGGAGACTGCAATTAAAACATGCAAGAGAACGTTACTGAGCATCCTCCCATAACAAAGAGCAGTGCCCAATGCTACAGCCGTCCCAGCCCCCGCACCGCGATCCGGAGCCACGAAGAGGGGGAGGGGGGTACGGGGGCTGGGGGGGGGGGCTGGGAAGAGCACAGCCCTACAGAAGGCTATTCATTATCTTTAAGTTTATTTAATATCTCCAGCTTCTGGAACATACTCAGCGACAGCGTTGGCACTGCCAGACGTTGTCTATCAAAGCGCCATTTGTTCCAGCGCTTTACATATTTCCCTTCTCGCCTCCCCCGCCCCCCGCAGCCTTGAATACAGGCTTGTTGCGGGGAGGCGAGGGCCGACCATCAGATGGTCCCTCGGCCCCTCTGAGAACCCCGCGTGGCCCCCGCTCCGGCCCCAGGGCAGGAGCCGCTCCTCCGTGCTTTATTTTGACTCGTGTGTTTGCACATCCCACGAACCTCCCAAGAGAAGGGAGCTCCTCGTTCGACTTAAACACACACGCACGCATACATCTATCACTTGGAGAATCAATTCTGCAGCGGATTTCCACGAGAGCACCCGCCCTTCCCGTGTGGAAGGGAGGAGGGGAAGCGAGAAGAGAAGGGGAGGGGACAGCAGGGACAACACCTTCCCCTCCAGGATGCCCTTTAGGGGCTGCGAGGGGACGGCCTTCCCCGTCATGACCACGCAGGGTGGGATGGAGTGGGGTGTGTGTGTGTGTGTGGGGGGGGGGGGGGGTTCCCACGAACCCACCGAACAAACCCTGACACCTTATCAATACAAATCTCTAACGAGGGCCCTTCTGCAGATCGTAATGACTTCTCAAAGTTGCTGCAGGTCTGGAAAGCATGCCAGTCACAGCCACAGATCAATTCTACACCCACGGAAAGTGACTTAATAAATGGAACCTCGCCAGTTATTATCCTTGCTAACAGCAGGGCCCTTCTTATTTGTCCTAATTAGCAAGACTGAAATGTCGGAGGAAAGAAGGGGAATATTCAATAAAATCTAAATTATTGAATGACTGTAAGATTTCGCCATTAGTTCAGCCATTCTTTACCTTCTTCAAAATGTCAAACAAATGGGGAATGCATATTTGCAACCCTGCCCTTCTGTTCCGTGCAACTGGAGGGCATACATTAAGCATATTAAGCATATTCAGCTCTTGATCGTTGTCAAAACACTGCAATTGCCTCACGATTATTAAGCTAGAAATATGCAAATGAGATGTGCTCGCACGTGTTGTAGGGATGCTAAAGTAATATTTATCTTGCGCTGGGCTAGTCTGGGGATCTGTTTGCTAAAGAGCTACTTGAGGCCCTGAAGATGCTGAACTAACCCATTAGAGCCATGGGAAGGCTCAAGGTGGAAAACCTTCTGTGCAGGAAAGAGTGGCAGGAGCAGAACCTCGATGAGTGTGGGAATCACTCCCAGTTCCCTCCTGAGCTGCTGATGCCAAACTCCTCCTGTCTGGAAATATCCCCACAATGACTGTTTTCCCACCTGAGCAATAGCAGCATCCTCGTATTGACTGGACGAAGCTTTAGAGCATCCCCAATGCTCGGTCCCTACCGAAGGAAGGAGGTGGGAGAGAGGACTTTCTGCTCGTCGCCTTGGCACTCTTGCATCCATCACAGATTTACCTGCTATTTTCCCCACCTCTCTTAGTACCAGGATAGGGAAAGTGAATGTTAGATCCAGATAAAACTGCTTTGGGAAACTCTGTGATCTATCCAGGTCTTAAGGGTGGGGGAGTGTTGTTTTAAATGATGCTGGATTGTATTACTAACCTTGCCCGATAAATACTACAATATTGGTGAAGACGTGAATAAAATCAGGCAGTTTCTAAAGAAAGAGTCCAGGAGGAGATGCCCCACGTCGAGTTTCTGCAGTGCTGATAAATAGCACGGATTTAAGTGGAACTCAGTGGGTTCGGATCTCACCGGGTTCGGCCCGCTTCCAGCCAGCACGGTTCTACATAGAGACAGTAGGTACAGCCCTCTTCACTGTCACCGTGCTTGAAGGCTGAAATCAAGCTTGTTAGCCGAGCGGATGGACTTATACACATACACCTCTGCCCCGGAGCCCATACAGGCACGGCCGATGAGATTCCCAGGCAATCGGACCGGTTCCCTAAACCCTAGGAGGAGGAGTTCGATCTTTTGGAGTAGACAGAGATGGGATTAGATGGGGGTTGTTCCACACTCAGAAGGAGAAATACAGAAATAGGCTCTTCAAGAGACCGAGAACACAGAGCATGTCCCTCTCCGGCTATGTGGGCTCCTGTCCCGGTGCTGCTCTCTCCTGGGCGAGGCAGATAAGAACTGTTCTCTTATCTTAATTGTCCCACGTTCATCCTTCTGCTTAGAGATAGCCCCGTGCTTGTAGTTCATCCCAATGACTCCTTCAAAGTTTCTTCGGTCTCCCAAATTTTGAAGCCAGTTTTCCTTATTGGATTTATTTCCCCCCTCCCCTCCGTTTTTAGATTCCAATATATGCATCACTTGGACGGCGTGAGTCCTTTCTGGTGATAACGAAGTCGGGGACGAACAGATGCCTATAAATCACATGGCCAGGGAGCCACCAGGGGTATTATACAAGACACAAACTTTCTCAGCAGAGAACTGTATTTATATTTAACTCGAAAGCGAAGCATCTGAAGATTCTGGATGCTCTGGAGCCTTTTAAATCACTTAACTTCTGGGTTGCCTGCACAGAACTTCCCCCAGCTCACACACACGGTTCTCTCACAAGGAAAAAAAGGCATGGGCTCCTTCAGAAGGGTCTGAAGCAAAGGCTCCTGAGGGCCTTCAGTCCTGCACAGCATTGAAGGATCGGGCTGCAGGCTGAGGACACCAGCAAGGCACCTACATGCAGCCAAGCAGCTGCTAATGAAGGGACTTCCTCGCTCTCCCACCAACCAATCGAGCGCTATGCTGGACAACACGGTTTCTTTTCCCACTCGCCCTCTGTCCTCATCCAGCTCGAGAAGTTCTATTTTAATCCTTCCAATTGAAAAGCAGCAGCACCTCCCGGACGGTGCCTTTCTCTCTTCCTCCACGCGAGTGAAAATGAAGCAGTAGACATAATGAACGGCTAATTAACTCCTTTCGGGGGGCGGGGGGGCGGGTAGGAGGCAGAGCTCTGGCAATCGGAGAATTTCCACTTCCACAACGTGGATGTTTTGACCACCTCCCCTCTCTCAGCTTTCAATGAAGGCGTTTTAATGGAACAAATGACAGCATTAGATCCACCAGGCGATGGATTGCTACCGATAATCGGATGTTTCTTTCACCCTCGCTTTATGAAGGGATGGTTCTGAGAGCCAAACGGTCTCCCACATTCTCTGTATGGGGAATTAAACCTGCTAATAATAACGACGGTGATTTGCTGTCAGTCCCAGGGCAAAGGGCTAAGAGGGAAACTTGGAAAAGTGATTCCCGGTGCATTTGTGTGTTCACAGCGTCTGCAGGCAGTGCGTTTTGGGGAAGCCTGTATTACTTTAGGGGAGCAGAGCCCCTATCAAGCTGTGCCAGGATCTGGAGTTGCTCCCGGGAGCCCAAAGACCTGCTCTGCTCGGATGGTTCACTCTATTTCACATCCGTAATTTCGATCCCATCCTATGGGATTTTCCCATCTGCAAAAGGAGCTGCCTCAGGTCTAAACTCCAGCTTAAGTCTTCGCTGAGAGTATTCTTATAGCAAAACTTATTCTTCCATAAGGCCACAGTAGTGAGCTCTCTCAAAGCTCATCTTGAAGCTCCAGGGGATGGCTGTATTGTGATAACATAAAGCATCCCCCTGTACTGTAACAGCAGAGTGAGACCGTGATGCAAAGTTATCAAACAACGTGAAACAACGGCTTCAAGGATGAAATAAACATCTATCCCCCCTATTTTTCATTTCACATCCATAAATCATCGTTGTGAGCATCGTTTAAATAGAATGTATTCAATTTAAGCAAGAACACAGCATAATATAGAAAGCACTCCTGGAATCAAATTGGAAACCGATTTCGCTTACAGAGGAAATTACATCATGGTTGCTTTGAATCTTCATAATCACCTTCTGCACTTTCTCTTGTTTTATGAAACAAAAAATCACGTATCCAGTTTGTAAGTATTTGTAACTTAAACTATTTTCTTCTTGAATTGCTCAGCATCAGCAAAGTCTGCAGAATACATGAATAAATAGAAGCACAGCAGTGGAAATAGTTCCTTCTTATGCTTTTTATTGGGGGACGAGAGATGCAGTTGGGCAAAGCTTGCTTTCTCTCTAGGGGACGTTTGAAGACGGGAGGAGGGCTGATGCTATTGCAGTTGCTTAACAAATGCCATCCCAACGGGTTGCATCAGCCACACCAAAGCTCTTGCATTAAAGAACGTGCTTATGCCTTTCAAAGTGAACTTTTGGCCCGATTTAAGGAGGGAGGAAAGAAAAAAAAAAGGCCCTCCTGGCTCTTCCTAGAGGCTGAATAACCAGTAAATATCCTGACAAGTAACAAATGACTGTGGGCGTCATATTGTTGGGTGCTCTTGTCTTCCCTTTGCTAACAAGTAAATAAATGTTGCCTACCTATGTTTCCATTCTCTGAGCAGTGGAGAGGCCGGGTTGAAGTCAATGCCTTTCCACCTACTCATCAGATGGACTCTGCTAGAGGGAAGCTCCAGGATCACAACAGACTCAAGGAAAGGTCATAGCAGGTTCGATGTAGGAAAGCAGCCCCTAAACGCACCGGTTACAGCCCTTAAAAAACATCTCTTGTTCTCAGAAGTGGATGTGTAAGCAGGTCGGTACATGGGAGAAAGGATGGATAGAAAGATTGGTGGGGTTAGTAAAGAGACATATGTGATTTTTAGTTCCTCTGCTCCAATTGCTAAGCTGGGCATGGTGTCTCTCCAACAAAAGACATTCTGTCTTCCTAACTTTATTTCAACGCCTCATTAGAATACAGATTTAATTACGTTGCTTTCACCCATGCTGGCCCTGCACACAAAGCCAGAGTGACAAAATTAAGACACATAGAGCAGTTTTTTCATAGGAGTTTTAGCCCAGAAAGTTTCAAATATGTTCACCTTTCAAGGCAGAGTTTCACAATGAAGAGCATCCTTTTGTAGTTGGGGCTGTGGAAGAGAGGAAGCAGTTAGACCTCCCTACCTCTTTTTCCCTTGTCTTCCTTTCAGATGAAACTAAGATCTGAGAAGACCTTCTTATTAAGTTGGGGAAGGGGAAATTCTGCTGAAATTGGCTAACCACATCACTCGGGAGCCTTTTTAGCACTTAAAACAGTCGTAGATCATTCTAATTCTTCCCCCCAGTCCCCTCTTCCCCATCACCTCCCCGCACCCCCACCTCCCTCCTCTCTTTTTAAGTCTTTGAGGAAAGATTTTGACGTATTCGTGTTGTTATCAGATTGATGGGCAGGGTTTGATTGAAACCCCTTTGTCATGTAAATGTCATCTCCTTGATGGATGAGCTCAGAGATGTGACAAACTTTAGGAGCCCCTCGCTCATTGGGCTGGGGGTGGACCACGTGGCCCCCCGCCCCCACCCCGGCCCCGCCGAAGGCTCCGGGGTTCGAGGGCCAGCGATGCATGGAAGGAAGTTTTACAGCTTTGACATACTATCTAAAGGTTGTAGGGCAGGCGGAATCCCCCCCAAAACAGGCTGACCCTCCTCCATCAGTGGCAGATGGACAATACTAGGATGAACTCCTTCTTAGAGTATGCAATTTGTAACCGTGGGACGGGCGCCTACCACCATTTAGAGCAAAGCTCCCCTTCCTTCCCCTCTTGCTCAGGTAGCCCCTCCAGTGACACTTTTCATGGAGAAGGGCGCTTCGGTGCTGGGGGCAGCGCGGTCGCGGCCACCCACCTCCCCCCGCAGAGTCCCGGCTTCTTCCCCTCTGCCTCCGGGCGCTCCGTGCCCTTCTCTGCCGCTGCCCCGAGCGCCGGGTACCCAACCCAGAACTGCAGCCCCGGCTACGGGCACCACCAGCTCTACCTCGGCCAGCAGGACGCGGACGGCGTGTACTTCCAGGCGGCCGGGTACTCCTCCAGCTCCGGACCCCACCTTGGCCCCCTGGCAGATGGCTATTGCGGGGCCGTAGGGCAGTACCAGCAGCAGCACCTTTACGGGCAGGAGCAGCCCGGTTACTTGCCCGGGGTTTACGGCAACCTCTCGCCTTCCCTAAATGAGGACAAAGACCCCGCGTGCCCCTCCGAGCCGTGCCCTAATGCCAGCTCGGCGCGGACCTTCGATTGGATGAAAGTGAAGAGGAACCCCCCCAAGACAGGTGAGTTTGGGGCGCTCAGGGCTCGGTGAGGCCGAGGGGGGGGGTGTCCCCATCAGGGCTGAGAAGGGTGGGTGTGAAGGGGGGGCCCTTTCTGTAGACCTGTTACGAAATGTTGTCTTCCTCGGGGTTTCTGCTGGAGGTAGTTGGGCTCCTTTGCTTGAGGAAGACATATTTTTATTCTTATTTTTCAGCTCTATAGAAAAACCAGCTAGCGATTTTCCAGGCACACCTGGCAGAGGGTCACTGAGCTCGCTTGACCTCAGGCCCAATGCAGTTTAAGCCGAGCTCCGAATAGGAAACGCTCCCAGTTTCCTGCTTCCTCCACAACGGTGGTTTCCACCTCTCATTGTTCAACATCCTTCTCGAAAACCTTCCTTAAATCCGGAACTTCCCTCCTCTCCCCCACCATCTCCCCCCGTCCCCCCCCCCTCCCCACCCCCCTTTCCATTCCCTCCCACGCACGTTCAAGTTTCATGGCACTTTGCAGGGAGCTGGGATGACTGTTTGCAAGAGCAAGGAGCAGATCTGCAGATCCCGGGGCAGCATTTCCCTCCGGGTTGTGTCCCTGGAAAGCCAGGGGTATTGAGGGGAGGCTGCAAGAGGTGGGGGTCCAACACGCAGCACAGAGGATGCTCACTCAATCAGACAGCCCCAGGACCCCCAGGCCCGTATAGGGCCATCCTTCTGCTGCTTCTGCCCTGTTGTTTTTTTGCTCCTTACAGCCAAAGTGTCGGAATACGGGCTGCTGGGCCAGCCCAACACCATTCGCACCAACTTCACCACCAAACAGCTGACAGAGCTGGAGAAGGAGTTTCACTTTAACAAGTACCTCACCCGAGCCCGGAGGGTAGAGATCGCCGCTACATTGGAGCTCAACGAAACCCAAGTGAAGATCTGGTTCCAGAACAGGCGGATGAAACAGAAAAAGAGGGAAAAAGAAGGTCTCGCTCCGCCTGCTGCCTCCAGGTCTGGAAAGGAAGCGAGTGAAGCTTCGGATCAGTCCAACTGCACCTCACCTGAGGCCTCCCCCAGCTCCGTGTCCTCCTGAGCCCGGGTCCCTCGGGACACAACGACCAGGTCGGGGCTGCCTTCGAGGGCTGCTGCTCCCCTCTGCTCCCCGCAGCCCCACCCGCACTGCCCCGCACAGCTCCGGCCTCACACGCTTCCCTCCGAGCCGCCCCTTTGGCTCCAGCCGCCTCCACCCGTGCGGTGCCCATTCCCCGTTTGCCTTCCTCTCTTAATTTATAGACCCTCCGTCAAACGTTGGACTCCAAAGGAGCGGCCGTGTCCTCATTTATCCTTAGCAATAGGCGTTTGTCTCAGGGACGTCTCTCCCTTCTTCCCTTCCCAATAGGAACTGCACTTTCAACTACAGAAACTTGAAAACGAATTTAGTTCTTTCCCGTTTTAAAGACGTGCGCAACGATTTTTGTCCGCACGCATCCTGAGTTTGCTGTATTATTCCTCCCCTCGATGTGGTTAAAAAAGAAAAGTTTGGGTTTGTTTCCCTTTTACATTTACTCTGTATATCTCGGAAAGAGCCCAAGACGCTGAAAGCCTCTGGGTGGGAAGATCCGAAAAAGAAAAGAAACAAAGCAAAAATGCAACTCCTCTGCTGCCATTTTGCACTACCGCCGCTTGACAGGGTTTCCTACACGCTGTCCGCCTGTATTACTGATCCTGGGGGTGGGAGCGTTGTGCTATCAGGTAAAACGAGATAAGGGGAAGGCTGAGCCCGGGGTGCTTTGGACAACGGTCATTGCCGCACCGAGTGTGAACGTGCACGGGATGAAGGCCGGGGAGGGGGGGGTCCGCACTGCGCTCCCCCAGCCGCGACGCATTGACTGCTGTTTATTGGACGTCTCGGTAGCTCCACGTCTTGGGGTGAAGCCGCACGGCTCTTCGTATCCCCACCCCCTTAGGTTTATCGGAGTCCGATAAAAAGAAACATTATTAACCACGGCCAGTTGTTACCCTTTGCCACCAGAAGCTTTAGGGCAGGGCGAAGTGAAAACCACGGCGAGTTTCGTTAAAGATTGTTTTAAAGGGATAAAAGGTCATCCTGAAAAGCCCGTGGTTTCTTAATCGGAATCTGTTTTCCCTCCACTCCCTTCCCCGTGCTCTGTTTTTCGAAATGAAACTACCTCAGTTTAATAAAGTTTACTTTTTCCACATTCGAGTCCTGTCGGCTCTAAGCGGAATGGAGATCTTCCCCACCCAGGAAAATGTACGGGGAGAGCAGCCGGGCTTGGACGGAGGAGGAGGAAGGGAAAGGTCTCAGGTTGCTGCCAAAGCTCCATCTTGCTTCCTGGGGGTCTCTATGGCCCCCACCTCCATTATGGCACCCGCAGCTGCACGATCGGGATCGGGCAGAAACGCGTTGCTCCCCACAGGGAGTTATTTTACGACATGAAGTGTAAAAAAGGGCCTGATGAGAACAGAAAGTTATCATCATCCTCATTATCAGCATCCTAGCGAGGAAGCACATCTGCATTACTAAAGCAGGGACATTAACTGGAACGGAGCTGGGGGTCGGGGGGTGGGGGAGAGGCGACTTTCTCGATTATACAAAACAATTCCGTAAAGCCGATCCAAACCCCGAAGCGAAACGAAATGTCAGTTTAGTTTTATGTCTTCGGCTCCCAAAGGCGGTCCCCGAAAGCAGAAGGGCTGTTTCGCAAAGCACAGACACACACGGGAGCGGGCGGAGGGCCCGAACCTCCCTATGCCGGGGTGCGGAGGGAGGGGGCCTAGATCCGGATATAGCTCTGACCTTTTTACCTCGAAACGCCTCTGGGATTTCTAAACAAGTAAACAAAGGGGCTGCCAGGAGAAACTATTGTTCTGGCTTCGTCAAATTTGCAAACCTTTTCGGTGAGGGCGTTCGTAGGGCAGGAATGAACCGAGTACCTGCTGCAATCTGCGGCCCAGCCCTGCCCGTCCGGAGGCGATGAGCATCGCTCTATCACAGCAGCATAGCCCTGCCCCGGGTAATTCACCTCTTCTGGCTCGGAAGAAAAGATCTGGAGTGTCCAATTAGCACAGAGATAAGGAAAAAAAGAAGGAGGAAAAGGTGAAAAGGGGGTTTTGTTACACTCTAGCGGTTTGCGAAACAACGGGAGTGAGATCCAAAAGTAACAACGCAGTCACGCTGGTTTCAGAACGTGTTGGCCACGAGTTCAGCTTGCTTTAACCTTTTCGTTGAACCAATGCGATTGAGTCTGTGTGATTTGGTTTCTCGTGGAAACGGGTTTGCGCTCATGTGTTTCACTGGGATGTTTTTGTCCCCCCGTTGTCTCTTCGCCTCCGGGTTGGGAAGGGGCCGGAGCTCCCCTCGCCCCCCCCCAGGTGAGCACGGATCGGTGCAAGGCGAAGAGCTGGGGAGGAGCGATAAGTTTGGGCCAAGAGGAGGTGCCCGAAGTGCCGATGTCGGGCACAACAAAAGCTCCCGGCTCCCATTTGAAACTCAAAGGGAATCTCCGGAAGGATCCGCAAAGACGGTGCCTCTGCTCCTTACATATGTAACCCCCTCCGGGCTTCCCCATTCGCCCCATTCCCTTTGCTTCCCTTGCTGCCAAGCCGGGTTCCTTTCACAGGGATCATCTCACGCAACTCAGATCTCTTTCTCCGAGCTCTCCCTCCAAGTTTCTCACGCTCCCTTTTGTCTCCAAAGCCCGAAACTCTCTGCTGGGAAGCAGGAGCCGGCTGGAAAGGCCACATCGGGACAGCTCTGGTCGGGATCTGAGATCACGGCAGCTTTGGAGAGCAGAGAAGGACACGCGAGTCCGCCCCACGCTCCGAGAAAGGGGTTAAGAGAGCGGGGTGGTGATGCCCACAAGTATAGGTAACCCTACGTGGGTGTCCCTATGGGACACGAGCTCCTGTTCTTACTGAAGTACATCGGTGTGAGCTACAAACGCACCCTCAAACACCCCCGGCTCTGCATGCAGAACTCCCAGTCGATATTCAGCCCTGTCACCGCAGCTTGATTTTATGCATCTATAAGTTCTATGGGTATAATTGATACACAACGACGTGGCTGCTCTCATAGCTCCACGTGTGTCTGTCCGTGGGCCCGTGGCAGGAAAATTAGCCAAATCCCCCTAATGTGCTTCCAAACAAAGCCGCGTCTTAATGGAGATTAATGCCTTTAATATCCCAAAGGAAAGGGAAAACCCCAGTTAAAACGGAGTAACCTTGTAAATTATTAACGGCGGTCTCTGTGTTGGAGCTGCTGTTCCCCTGCGGGAGGAGGGGATAAAGAAGGGACGAGGATTGCCCCTCTCTCGTGGCTCTGCTCCCAGACCCGAGGGGCAAGCTCGCTGATGGGCCTGGCGCAGCAGATACCCCAGGGCCATCTGTTCCTTTACCCCTTGGTGTGAAATGTTTCTCTTAGAGCATTTGTTCTCACAACGCGAGGCCCTTTTGATCTCAGAAGAGGACACTGTATTAAGAAATAATAACAGCAATACCCCGAAGACTTCTTTACTTTCAACTCCTCTTTGCTGGTTGCTATTAACTCCGTTTCCAAAGCATCTTCGCACTTAAGGTGTGAGGCTCTCCCGGGGCTCTCTGTCCGGGAACAAACCTTCCCTCGGTGGATTCAGGCTGGGTTGGGCTATTACCGACCCCTGAAAGCCTTTCATGCCTTGAAGTGAGGGGCAACAGGGCTCAGCAAAACCAGAGTGGGACTGAAATGATCCATCTTCTGCAAGCAGCACCAGAGCAGCAAAGTATCCACACACTTGTTTACACCCGAATATTGACAAAGAATCAGGTAAAGCAAAAGGGATTTTCATGCCTGATAGGTTTTCTCATTGCGTGTGAGGCACCTCCGTCCTGCTATGCCGCGTCAGATCTCAGCTGTAAACCCACCTCCCACCCCTCCTCCTTTACACTGAAAGCACCACTCGACGGAGCGGTCCCCTTCCTTCTTTCATTCCCCTCCTTGCCCCCCGGCTATTATTTTCCACCAACACAGGCATTTTAGTGCCGAGCAGCCTCAGGGTTGCATTAGCCTCCTAGGCAGGTGAAATGAGGTCTGGGGCAAAAGGTTGAGGTGGAAGGAACAATCGCAGAAACGAGTGTACAAAATGTTACCCCGCTCTTCAGAGGGCTCACCTATCCTTTCAGTTTACACTGGTCTGACAGCTCCATTTCAATCCCAGCCTTCACACGGATTTGTTCACTATTTACTCAGGCTGATGGGTTTGCTCAGAACTTGCCTCTGTCAGCCTTGCTCTGTCGGGTTCCCTTCCCCTCGGGCTCAGGTTCACACAAAGTTCAGCCTGAAATGAATTCACCCAAAGATGGGCCCAGCTTGGCCTGAGGACCAGAGATGGGGTCAAGCCTCGGTCTCTGTGTCCCAGCCAGCCCTCATGAAGGCAACACTCAGCACTCCCGGCCAGGAGGTTGCTTTGAAAAATTATTTGAGGTTAAAAAAGAAAAAGCATCGGGCCAAGGAGGACACACCAAGAAAGGCAGGAGCTGCTTTTCAGTGCAGAGAGCACAGGTCAACCCTTCAGGGAGGGTGCAGAGTTCATGGACGTTTACTCTGCACAGGGGGCTGTGTGACAGGGAAGGTAGAACTGCAGTGCAGGCGTAAGAACTGCAACAGGGAGGGAAAACGAGGTGGGTGTCTGTATGTATATGAATATGTAGGTGTGTGTACGTATGTATATGCACTCTATGTATTACAGATTAACATACTGTTTGCATTTAAATCGTATATATTACATAAAGTCGTATTTGCTTATGGGTAATTAAACCTCGTGGCAAGGGATTAAACACTAAAATGAATGAGATTAAAGCAGATTCGTTTCTGTCTGAAGCCATGGGAAGGCAACTGGCACTGTTTTAGGACCTGTTCTTTATAGCATTAATGGAGTAATTACTTCTAAATTGGCCTGCATGGATGCTCCACTCGGAACGCCCTGGTGCTGCGTCCTCATCCCATAGAGAGGGATCAAAAACCGAGGACTGGGAAAAGAAAGCACACCAAAGGTTCTTCTTACTCAGCAGGCAGCACCCTCTGCTTGAGGATCTGAAGCCTTGCGGAGTATTTGCGCCCTTGGATAAGGAGGATTTGAGGTCTCTATTGTGAGTTTATAGCCCTTTCGCACCCGCCTGATGGGTGTGGGGCGTCACTTCGAATCGGACGCGAGGAAGTGCCGTGGTTGTAAAGTTAATCCGATGAGATTGAACGGATTTGCGAACGGCTATAAAATCCTGGGGGTTATCGCGGGGTCCGCGGATGGAACAGCGCGGTGGGATGGAGAACGAAGGAAAACGGGGGTGGGGGGGGAGGTGTCAGCAGAAAGAAAACAACGCACCTCTGGTTTCAAACCCGTCAAAACAGAGCTGGTTTTGGTCTAAAAACGAAGTCTCTCTGCGTTCAGAGAGTCCAAGTTCTTGCCGAGCCTAAGATCCAAACCGACCCCAGCCCCAAAATTCCCCTTTCCCAAACGATTGCTGTGATTTAGGGGAGGCTTTCCCTCAAACGACAAAAAAAAAGTGGCTTTTAAACTCTGTTATATTATGAATAGCTCTAGGAGAGAGGGAGGAAATAATGCCTGTGTTTTTTTGCAGTTATTACTACGAAGTATTTCTCGGTGTGGGTTATCTGGAAGTGACACACGTGGAAATGCTGGCACTGCAGGCTTGGAAAGGAGCGGGATCTGAGATGTGGGTCCGGATTTGAATCCCTTTTGCTGTAATGGGAGTGCTAAATAGGCACGGATTTACCGTGCGCTTCACACAGCGCGGAAACGCTGAGCCTGACTCGTTTATTACAGAAAGAGATGCGAGGCAAATGCTTTCTTAACGACGCTTTAATTATCTTCGCTTTGTGAGGAGTCGAGATGGTTCAGCTTTAAACGCCGATTGGCAGAAAATGAGGCTCCATCCAACAGCAGCGCGTCCCGAAGATGCTCGCATTTCAAACGCAGCGAGGACTGCTCTGATCCAACACCAAACATCAAACGGGTCGGTGCTTCAGAGCAGTGTTGCTGAGCACAGAACCCAGGGAAGCCGCCGCACAATGCAGAGATGGGAGGGAAGGGATGCGAAGTCCTCCCCTGACCCTCTGTTCCACCCGTATCCATTGCTCGCTCCGCTTCCAAAGGGAAATGATCCTCGAGCTGAACAGTGACACCGGTTGCTTTCAAGCCACTCTTCCCTTTAATACATTATCCCTACATGAGCCGGATGGCATTAAAAAATGTTACTTCCATGCATTAAATATTGTCTCGAATTATTCTCCAATAAAACATCAAATGCCACGGCTGTTTTTGTCTCCTATGATTATTTTTTAGAGGAAATCTCTAAAGAAAAAGCAGCTTGTTGGAATCATTCCCCGATTTCCCGTTGTCCATTTTCCCTATGAAGGTTCTCTTCTTTTTGTTATTAATGGGCTTGGCAGAGCTTCTCCTGCAGTCTGTAGCAATATGTTCACCAATGAAAGCATCTCGCTGATGGATGAGGAGCCGGGCTTTAAATCAGTCCCTACTGATACAAATTATTTTAATATGCCCCCTCTTATGATTTATCTCGATTTTATGAAGCAGTGAGCTATGCTGTAAGACTTGATTATGGAGGTGGGTTGCTTACGAAGTTATAAAGTCTTTGAGGGGAGCCTTTTTGAAAGGCTTGTTGCAAACTCAGCACAGTAACAACTGCATTGTCAAGGCTGTGCCTATCAAGGAAGGTAAATCTTTCTTTCCTTGACCCACACCCTGCCTCTCCTCTGCAATGAAGAGGAAATTGATAGTGCTGTGAGAAGCAGCGGGTGCTCCTCGTGCCTTTAATATCGCATCTACTGCTCCAAGAACACACAAAACAACACAAATAATGTTGCCTGAACTCAAAATCTCAGCTTCACCCTCCTCACACCCCCAAGGATAATAAAGGGAAGCCTGATGTAAGGTTTTGTACTATTCATACTATTCCCCAGGAGGGTGAGGCTCTTGCTCTGATGTGTGGCAGAGATATTTCTGCTTCATGCAGCTTATAGTCAAAGATACTACAGACATCATGGCCAACTGGGCTGTCAGAAATAGCTTCTACCCTTTGCTGCTGAAGGGAGTGCAGGTGTGCAGGACCAAGCCCATGTTCAGCGTTCTAAGGACATATCAGTCTAGACCTGACCAGTCCAAGCTGCCTGCAAGAACCCTGGTGCTGGAAGCACATGCACTGAGTTTTGCCTGCAGAATAAGAACTCCCTGAGAGCAGTTTGAATGAAGTCCCTCTGAGCAGCTGATGAAGGCAGACTGAGATCACCTGGCTGAGACTGGAAAGAACAGAGCACGAGGGCAGGGATTTGTAGCTATCAGGCTATGCCAGCTTTGCAAAGGTGATACCCTCTGCAACCTTCAATTTTGATGCAGCAAAGAGCATTTGTTAAGGACCAGTGTTTTTGCAATGACTTTGACCAGTTGTGTTAAGCTTTGTCCAGTCATACAGGAAATATACCAGAAGTGCCATTTTAACTATGCTGCACATTTCTGTCATCGTCAGCACTGGACATAAATCAATTGCAGTCTTGGCTATGGAAGGTATGAATGGAACCTCATGTGGCTTGCTTAACTGTGCCAAGGCCTCAGTGCCCTGCCGTGCTGGACTGTATTCCAGATGAAGCACATTATATGAGCTGCCTCCAGTGGTCATCAGTTAGGAGAAACCTTCATGGAAGCATGAGACGAGGATACTTGTCACTCAGCTCATGTCTTGGATGCATGAAAAATATCTGCTCAGCATCCAAGGGCCTTTTGGCCTCTGTCTCTGCAAGATCAGAGTAATTCAGGGCAGTATCAGCATCATTTCAACAGCTTAGCAGTTTACTTTGTTCCCTCTGAAGACCTGTTGTGCAAGCTGGAAATTCAGTTCATAAAGCCAGGCTTGTACCAGCTACTTGAGCATAAAAACTTAATGCAGTGGTCAGAGGTCGACAGCACTGAGTTGAAACTGACAACGTTTCTGCCAGTAAATTCAGAGCTGTGCATCAAATGGTGCTTTCCTCCTTTTATATTAAAGGAAGGAAGAGATTATTTGTCTTATTTAACTGCAAAACCACATTTCTGCTTTCCTGGTAGATCTGCTAAACTCATTCTGTGTATTATCAGAGAAAGTTTATTCTCAATAGCTGTTGGTTCAGGCCGAAGTCAAACAACACCATGAGCTTCCCCTGCTCTGCTGCTCTCAGATACATCCAAATATTGCTGGATCTCTGTTTTATTGGCTCAGTCTTCTCCTATGGCATGACCATCTTACTGCATAAAAGAGGGGTGTGGGGGGGGTCAAATGCATTCCAGTATCATTTGCTCACTAACTTATTTAAGACATCAAAAATACGGAGTTTTTCTTCTGCCTGAACAAAACAGACAGAGATGATGGCAAAACTTCTCCTGCTATTACTGCAGCAAAAGTTTAATCAGCAATAACAGCACACATGCAAAGGCTCCCGGCGAGATAAAAATTCTCCTTGATCTGCTGATAGGAAGGAATCTATGAGAGTGGCAGATCAAAGGAAGAACAAAGGCTAAACCTCTGAATAACAAAAGAAGTACATATCTCTTCCCTCAGTCCTCCGAGTTATGTCTCCTTCCTACGTTCTTTAGGGCAAAAGATTTCCTAGAGTAAATAATTTCCAGGATTTCAGTGTTTCAAGCAGCACAAGAACCAAAGGAACTCAGGGAATAGGAGGAGGGTTGTTTTTCATAGCGTTTCTTGGAGGCTCCACATCTTTCAATTTCTTATCAGTCTTGAAATACAAGGCATGAAGTCTCTAGCACTGCTGGGACCAAAAGGTTATCAGCATGTAAATACCTGAGCTGGAAAGACATGTTTGAGAAAGAACAGATAACATTTTAAACATACTTATAGCCCACATCCTTTCCAGCTTTTATCCCAATTTCACCTGAACTTTCACAAGGAAAGGTGTGCTTCTAATAACCCAGAAGATAAAAAAGGGATTTAGCTCAGATCAAGAGCCATAGAACCAGCTCTGTGACCACCCCTATTATTTACTTTTTGTTAGAAGGTGACAAGCAGCTCTTTCTGTAATGAAAGAGTTTTGAAACAGGCATCTGAGAAGGTGAAACTATTGGGCCAATGGTAACAGAGCAACCTCCGTGCCAAAGGTTTCACTGTGCCTGTAACAAATGAGGAAACGGAGACAAAAGACATGAATGTGGCTTTCTTTTTCCTGCACAAGGACAAAATTGGAGAGAAAATCCAGGACTTCTTGTTTTCAGATGCAAGCACTATGCAACATCCAATCTTAGCTCAAAGACCATGGTTCTTTCTATATGGAAAGGAAACACATCAGCCTCAAAGCCGAGACTTCCCATCCAAATAGGTAAATGAAAGCAAAGGAGGCTAAAGCATGCATTCAAACGAGGTAAGGAAAGGAACCAGCTCGCACATCATTTCCTTCTGATATGTAGGAAATGCCTGGATGTTAAAAACTGGAAGGGGTGGGCTTGCTTTGTAGAAGGGAACAAAAGTGAAAGGCGTAGCTCTGACTTTGGTGCTGGGTAGGCCTTGGAGGGTCTTGAAGTACTTTTTCAAGTCATCTCAGTCTGGGCTGCCTTCCTTCCTAATGGCTGGAACTGAGAACAGAGTCCAAGCACCACCAGAGAGGGTCAGGTCTGGGCAGATGAATTAATCCCTGGATTTCCCTGATGGTGCTGAGCAGATCTCTGCTGACTTTAAAACTTTCTGGCCAACCAGCTTACATGAAGATCACTACAAAACAGGCAGGGCTCTCCCCTTGGAAACTGGGTTGCCTTAGTTCTTGGTGTACATCAGACTTACACAAGGAAAGAGCACAACCTTCAGTGGACAACACAGACACTACGATGATACCAAACCTGTTTTAATTCACTGTGGCGTATTGAACAGAATCAGACAGAAAGAAAACGAGGCTGACTTACATCTACTTTTTCCTCCTCCCTTTTCATCCACACACAAATCCAGAACCCAGGCAAGGCAGACAAACCCTGATACTGCTTCATTCTGAGTGTGTCATGATTTGGGGGGGTGGTTTACACGCTGCTGATGTCATTTAGAGCAATGCAGAAGTGGTCTCCGTGGTCAATTCCCTACTTTTTTCTTCACAGTCAGCTTCGTGACATGTCTCATAAATCTCTGTGTAAAAAAAAAGCAACCCACATATTAGTGTTTTATCTCTGGTATGTGCTACCCCATGTTTTCCCCACTCACAGCATATTAGCCTCACGCAGGTGGGGAGAAAGCAAAATAAACACTATCAAACAAGAGCATCAAATATTTAGTGTAGAGGTTTCTGAGTGTTTCAGGATGACCAGAACTGTTTAGATATCAGATGTTCTTCTGCCAGGCCAAATGAACCATTGCTGAGTAATGGCTGAGTTCCCCCAGCCACCTTTGGCCAGCAGTGCATTATCACCCCTGCCCTTTAACTTTCTGTCCAGGCTAAGAATCACTTTCTTAATCCAGCATCTCTGCCCGAAGCTGTTTCAGCTGAGACAGGGGATTGTTTACAGAAGGTGCAGGCTCCCTCTCCTCCACCTGGTTTCTGTCTGGGCCACACTGTTAGGGATGAGGGCAATACATCATTTATCTTGGCCTCGTTTCACAGGCAGGTCCTGCTGTCATTGTGCTGGCGGTGTCTGGAGGTGCAGCATCCTGATAAGCATGTTCTGCTCTCTGCTGGGTGAGTGGCTGCCCAGCAGATGATCTGTGCTTTGCTTGATACCCCCCGGTGTACGGAGTGCTGCAGGACATGGGATCCAGCTGGCAGAGGCTAACAGGAGTTTATGCAAAAGGGTCAAGTGGTTCTTGTGTTTTGAGGGACCAACAGATACTAAATAGGGTGATTTTTTTTCCCCCCCACCCATCCTAGCATAGCAGAAAGGCTAGAGAGAATGAGGCAGAGTTGTTCATATCTTAAGCCTGTTTTAAATCCTGGTGTAAACATGATGGGAGGCATCCTCTGCTTTTTCAGGGGTGTTAAAAGCAGATGGCTAAGCATACAGGTCAACTTTTAATATAGGCATTTAAAGCAATTGCTGTTAGGAGCATCCAAGTAAGAAATACTGTACATATTTGATAATGCAGACAAGGAAGGAAAGGGAAAGAAAATGCTCAGAGTTTTGTCAAGCTTACAAGCCTTCATACATATGCATAAACTAACTCCTAACTAATAAGTGTCAGGGAGAAAGCTTCCTCGTGGGCATGCGATCTGATAATTGCATCTATGGAGGTTTCCTGCACCCTCCCTACAGCAGCTGGTGGGAGCCTCAAACCAGAGGCAACAGTGGTCTAATGGAGCTCCAGTTAAGACGATGCTGCAAATTCTGGAGGGGACGAGACATCTTTTCAGCCATAATAAACAGATGCATCATCTCACTACTCAGCCCTCAGCTGACTTTTCCTCCCCGACAGCATTTTTTTGCCTGTGCAATGCTCATTCACTGGCAGGAAAAGCACGGATCAGTCAGGTCACATAGAAAGGACAAGGCAAACAGAGAACTCGGCCCCGTGACTTTCAAAGAGACCATTTGAAATCACAGATGCCTGCTGCTCTCATCATATTGATCTCCCTTTTCTCAACCAGCGCTGCTGGCTGTTGAGAAGCTGGCTGAGGCTTTGAAATCTGGGAGTAACTAATTTATTGTGTCAGCTTGCAGCGCTTCAGAGAGAGAGAAATGGCATATGAGGAAAGCGAGCCCAGACTGCTTAGATGGGGGAAAAAAAGGAGCTGTGTCAGTAGGATAACAAACATGGCCACCTTCCTATCCCAAAACTGCAGGCTCATCTTGTTCATAAAGATGAATGGGACCGTTTCAGCCAGCTGCTGGGTCACTTTGTGAAGCATGGAACAGTTGGGCACAGTCTATCGGGCTATGGTTACGTGAAGAGGCAGAGTAGGGTTTGTTTATGAAGGTTAAGAGGTGGAAAGAAGAAAGGCTGGATCAGAAGAGATACCGGTGTGAGGTAGGATTGCTGATAGCTGTCAGATTTGGGTTTAGGCACAGAGTGCTGTAGGAAAAGGTCATTCCTCCAAAGCAGATGTAGGGCTGGGAGAGGATTGCCCAGGCAGAGACTGCAGCAGGTTCAGCTGCAGAGAAAACAAGAGGCACCAAAGTGGCAGCTGTGACTGGAGGGCTGCACAGTGCTCCTGCGTGGCCACAGGCAAGGAGCAATGTATTTCAACTGCTAGAGAGGTGTTATTGGGATTCCTTTTATAACTGGTGGAGAGAAACAGGCACTTTGCATGCAAAGTTAAGCTAAACTCTGCCTTAAAACAGGTGCCTGTTTTCCTTGAGTTATTATAAAGACAAGCAGCATCTCCCAGAAATGGCCAGCTTGAGGGTTTGGGTGAGCACCTCTGAACATCTTCCCCTTTCCACACCATGGTGACAGCATGCTGATAACACTGACAGTTTGTTTTCTGAGCACCTGATTTTGCAGACAAGATGCAGATAAACAGCAACAACCCCTCTTAATGAACACAGCAGCATCTCCAGATAAACTGTCACCACTTATGTTGTGCCCAGCTTTGGTATCACCAGAAGAGGAAATGCCTCAAAGCTTATGAAAACACATTCCCCTTGCTTTCCTCTTCCGAAAGTCAGAAATCAGGCAATTTGTTCCCTATGATGTTGTTTTTGAACCCAAAATTAGAGTTTCTTTGACCAAATGTAACCATGTGCTTTAAGGGAGCTCTTCACCCATTCCCTTGCAAGTGTTTAATGCCTTTAAAAGCTTGGGTGCACGTGCAATGTCCGCTCAGGTCTCAAGTGTTACTTCTTGCACCCTCCTTATCCACTACACAGAGCAAAGGGGAGTCTATATGGATGTTCTCAGTTTGCTTTTATTCCAAGCTCTGATCTTACATCTAGACCAGTCAATCAAATGGTGACCAGTGTGATCCAGACAGTGAAATACTTACCATCAGCTCATTATTTTCATTGGAAGAATATAGAATTAGATGTTCAGCCAGGACAGGACCCTTGTCAGCACATAGACTGTCATCCTGAGCTTGAGTTCCTGCCCCCACGGAAGGAAAGATGAGATAGGGTTGAAAAGATCTTGTATCCCATACTGTACCATGTTGTCCTGCTTCCTGAGACTCAGAGCCTGAAGCTGCTGCTGTCATTGCTGCTGTTTCAGTGTAGATCAAAAGGGAGAAAGAAATTCCCTAATGTAGTCTTTGGGTGACGAGGTTGTATTACCTTGCAAAATAGGAACCAGTCTGGACTAAACACCTTTTTGCTATTCTGTGCTTGAATATAAGGTCCTGACTCAGGAGAACAGCTTCTAGATGCTGTTACAGTACACATTAGCTATCAGGATAACCAGAAAGAATTTGACATTTGCTTGTGATAAGTTAAGATCAGGGGGTTTGGAGTTCAATCAGGAAAGCCAAGTTAACTATATTTACAATCCTCATCTGGCTGAGGAGACTAGCAGCCTGATTTTCATTTCTGCTCGAGTCCCTTTACATGAATTGCTTTCACACACATTGTAGAGGCTTTTGGCTTTTTTTTTTCTCCCAGCCAGAGAATTGTAAAGGGAATCTCACGTAAATGAGAATCAGACCATCAGGATGAACATTATCCATGTCTGCAAATGTTTGCAAAGCTTCAGTTTCCCCCCCCCCCAACATCTGCTGGGGAGAAAAAATCCATGAGCCTCAGCAGTGAAGGGTTCGGTGGAGGGGGGTGGTTTAAAAGCCACATCAAGGTCCTGTTAAGCTTTGTGGTGACTGTTCAGCTTATTGCCAATGAGTGCATTTATTTGGACGACATCACAAGGAAATGTGAAATGGAGCAGAGATTAAAGCACGGGTGGATTTTGAAAAATGTAGCCAGTGGTTTTAATGCAACCAGGTGGAGACTGTCCAGTGCTTGGAGCTTTCTAGGCCCCTTTGTTAAACACTTCAGTCTTTCCACTTCTTATTTGAAACGAAGCTTTTTTTTCCCCCCATTTTTCTTTGAGGTTGGTGGAGCTGGGCCAGCTTTCACGAGCTCCGAATCGAGCTAATTGAAGGGCAGCTTTCTCAGCAGTATTGTGGCACACGCCTAAGATTCACATCGTTTTGTAACCTCCAAAGATCTGCCTCAAACCTACGTGTTAGTCCTTCATCTCTGCTTTACGTGATTTCCTGCTCATTTGGTTTCTTCCTTTTGTCCCTATTGAGTTTACGTTGGTTTGCAGCCAGAGTTCCTGGCTCCTGGTTATTCAGAGCTAAGCCCAGGAAAGCACTTTAAACAGGGCAAATGTGTCCCTCAGCCATAGCAGGTTTCCCACCCATCTAGAAAGAAATCTGCAGTCTAATTAAGCAGAGACTGCCACAGGCAGATTGCTGGTTCTTCCTCCTTGCTTTCATCCAAAATGTCCTTTGGATTAAACTGGGATCCTTCCCACACTCCTTTAGTGTTCGCCCCTCAGTATTTGGAGATGATGAAACAGGATTACACTGCTAATGCTGCAGCCAACAGTCCCATTACTCGATTATGCAACACACACCCATAGGTGATCTCCCACCCCAACTCTCCAGGCCATCCTGAAAGACTTTGGTTACACCAGGCAGCTGCCAAATGTTGACTGCTGTATGATTTTTGGTGTTTATTGCCACCTGTACTATGCGCCATCACTGTGGTGGTGATGGGAAGGGACCACTGGAAGCAGTTTTTTAAGGCAGGACTCCATTCAGGCTGTCCTCTGTGACTACTGCATACAAAACCACCCTCTTTCCTGCTCCAATAGCTAGAACTTGTGCCTGGACTGTTGTGTCCCTCTGATTGTCTGAGCATGTATCACCTGCTGGGACAGAATCCATGGGCTCAGATGCCCACGTAAAGCAGGATTAGATTGGCTATGCTTTCATCCTCTGCTGTAGGAATAATGTTTAGCCCCTAGTCTCAAATTCAGTTCCAAGATGAAAAACAGCTCCACTTCTTCTAGACTGCACAGACCTAGAATAAGGGATCCTAAAATTCAATTGTCAGTATTTTTCTGAGAATCCAAAGGCCTCGCAACCTTTTACACAGACAAAACGTGATTACAGGCTTGGCAAGAGGTTGGAGGACAGTCCAGAGCCTTTCTAAGTGTGTACAGTTCAAATGCTGTTCGCCTCTGTCCATTGAGACTGTATGGCTGTCAACAATCTCTAGGCAGGAATCTTGCCTCACCCTGGAGAAAGGGAATGTTGAGTCCTTGGCACAGAAAAATCCCGTGAGCTGTGCAGGAATCAAAGCAACCCTGCTAAGGGAAAAAAAAGAACACCAGTAAATCTTTGCATGTGTTGAGTGAGACGGCCAAAAAAAAAATAAAAGAGGCACTAAATGAAATCAGAAAAGATGTCTGAGGATGTGTCAGTCGGTCTGCAGGGTATCTGTGCCCTTTGCAGGTTCGCAATGAGGATTCCTTCTGATGGTTCGAATCCAGCAATTGCAGTGACTCACCGAGATAGGATTTCAAACACCTCGAGCCTTTCAAGGGTGAAGTCATTTCCCCTCTTCCCCCCCGCCCCAAATGCACATATAGTCCTCTGGAAGATTTTTTTCCCTCTGGATGGACCATCTTCCCAAAGTTAGAAGGGGGAAAAAAAAAAAGAAGAAAAAGCAAAGAAAAAAAGCAGGAGACGTTTCAGAGGTGAAACTGGCCAGCTGGCAGTTGATTTATGAAGTGCTGAAAAGCATCTTCGAAGCTGTCATTTATCTTAAAGCTCTCAGCCTAAATAAACAAAGAACCCCCCTTCCTAATTATAGTTACAGTAGAAATAACCCCAAAGCCTAATAGCTGGCATCTGAAAGCAGCACCCTCCAGACGTCCAGCCCGCAGATGCACCCTAGTGGATCAATGCTCCGAGCCCTTCCTGGATCCAGCTAACCTGGCTCTTCTCTCCCTTGCTTTCTGAAAAGGAAACCAAATCAAAAGCAACAGGGAAAGCAAATCAAAAGCAACAGAGCCATCTCGGTTGTGCTGAGGAACTGCAGATCCACAGGCTGCTGGGAAAGAAAACTTTACCTTTGAATAGCACTAGACTCTCCCCCAGCAGCAGAAGTGCTCCCATGATTTTGTTTTTAATACTGATTGATATTGCATTTTATTCCTCTCTCTTGCTGCATTGGATGCTGTGTTTACCGGCCTACTGTTTCAGCTAAGAAAGGAAAACCAGCCTTCTTTAGATGCTGATTATTCTATCTGTTTTGTTTGGGTTTTTAGTTCTCCATCGTGCTGAAGTCTTTACAAAGAGGGTAAAAATCCACGCCAGAAGGAGCTCTGCCTACTGTCTAGAAATGGACAAGGCATGGGAACGGCGTGGCAGCTGACTCTTCAGTGTCAGAAGAGATCCTGCTGTATGGGCCTCAGCATCACTCCACAGAGACATGCAGAGCAGGAACCAGCCTGTTAAAATTCCTTTGGGGGCCTGATTTTCCTCTTGCTCTCATTGCAACAAGAGTTCACTGTTGGAGCTGGACTCAGAGCCAGGGCAAATAATCAGAGCTCTACTGAAGGAAACAGAATTGCTCCAGCTTGTACCAGCTGCAGACATGCCAGGGTAGGAATATGCCATTATAAAAAGAGACAGGAAAAGCTCTGGTGTGTCCACACTACTCATTGCTCTACCTTCTCTAATGACATTTTGCTTACATTCCCTGCCAGACTATGAATATTGGAAAGTCCTTCCTCACGCATCACTATTCACAAATTAACAATTATTTAACGACCTTCCTTGGTATGTATTGAATTATACAAAGATGAAATGCAATCAGAAGAGAAATCCTGCTTTTCTCTGGTAAGTTTTGGACACGATACCTGTATTTTTGTGATTTTATAATTGCAAATGGAGGGCCAGGTGAAGTTACTCGGAACTGTCTGGCAAGCTTACCTGGGAAACACATCCAAATCTGCTGAGTTCCAGCCCAGTGCTCTATCCATTAGGCTTCACCAGCAGCACAGCTTGCTGCTAAAATGTGAATGCGAGGAATATTAAAAGCATTTGAAAGGACAACATTCAAACTTTTTGTAAGAGTCCGTCTTATGTAAGAAAAGGAAAAGGAGTTTTGATTTAGATCGCTGAGGTGACAGAGAACATGAACCCTAACCTAACCCTGACCCTTTCCCTAACCCTTTCCCTAACCCTAACCCTAACCTTAACCCTAGCCCTATCCCTATCCCTAACCCTAACCCTAACCCTAACCCTATCCCTATCCCTAACCCTAACCCTAACCCTAACCCTAACCCTAACCCTAACCCTAACCCTATCCCTATCCCTATCCCTAACTCTAACCCTAACCTAACTCTAACCCTACCCTAACCCTAACCTAACTCTAACCCTACCCTAACCCTAACCCTAACCCTATCCCTAACCTAAATCCAGTTGAATGCAGTTGACCATGGATAGAGAACCATCACAAGAGGACAGAGACTGGTTATTATGTGTAACCAGAAGGGTTTGGCATTACCAGAAAAAAGGGTCCAGCAGAAAGAAAATGTGAAGGCATCCAAAGCTGGTCATGAGCTCTTCTCATCAAAAGCAGTCTAATTCAAATTAAAACCAGGTTAGTTCTTATTCCCAGCCATTGAATGCCCTCAATCCACCCATCAGGAACGGTCCCCAAATAATATGGTTGAAAGCCAACTTTGGAGGTCTCTGGACCAGGAAGGCTAAGAATGGAAGAGGTTATATGAGTTCTGTATTGTTTCTGGAGAAGAATAAACTGTTTTTAGGGGTCTTAGTCAGAACCATGAGGATGCAGAGTCACCCAGAGCCAAGAACAAGTGCCAAAGGAAAGGTTTCCTCACATTTCTTGTCACGGTTATGGTATTACTACTGTCTGTCTAATGCAAATAGATGAGGGATTCCCTCTGACACACACTGGATAACTGAAGTTGCCTCCCACCTTCTTCAGGGGCAGAAAACAATACATGAGCAAACCTATATTCTGAGTAGAAGTATTTGCCAGTATCACTTTAACCTCCCAAGGCAGCTGCATATTTCTCTGTTCCTGCTCTGTTTGAACACATTCTTACCCTCACCTCTCAGCTCTGCTTTCTGGGAGAGCAAGAACAGCCTCTTCTTTGCCAACGTCCAACCTTGTAATCTCAGTTTCTCCGAACTGCATGAGATTAAACACTTTGGCCTATCAGCATTACTAAGACCCTCCATACCTTTGATCAATTTATAGCTTTTCTTTGTACCTTCTCCAGATTTTGGAAATCAGATAACTCCTCGTATCTAGCAGATAAGTGAGTGAGTCCAGATGCACCAGACTCACCAAGAGAGCATAGGAGATAATGGTAGGGATTCCACATGCATGAAACCTGGATCCTTGTCTAGTGGGAGATATCAGTGTTTTGGGACCTGTTAATTGTTGTTCTTTTAAGGACAGCATCGTATATCAGATTGGTTTTGTTCAGAAGCCACAAATGCATATCTAATGGGAAAACAAAAGGGAGGGGAGAAAAGAGACAGACACGAATGAGGAATGGAAGGTATTTCAGAGAGATGGGATGCATTCAGCTGTCACTCTTTTGAGAGGGATGCACTGCACAGCTTGCTTCAGAATACACTTAGATCTATTGGTACCAAATTGCACCTGCTGCAGGTTGGGTGCAAAAATGGGAAGGGGAAAAAGAGAGAGCGAGAGAGAGAGAGAAGAAAAAGAAAGAAAAATGGAAAGCAAAGAAGGATAAAAGGCAAAAATAGCTGCATTTTGCAAAGTCATCCTGGACTTTTTTTGATTGCTTCAGTCTGTTACTGGGTATTTTTTTTGCGACAGGTCAGTCTGGCTATTAGTGCATACAGGGAAAGCAGGAACTGCATCTCTTCATCCAGAAGAAACAGAAGGAGGGAATTATCCTGGGCTCAATTGAAAGTGCAGCCAGCAGAAATTTGTGTCTGTTTTTTTCCTCCAGCTGTGAGCCATCTGTACTTATCTTTCTTTTTTTCTTCTTCTTCTCTTCCCCCCCCCCCCCCCCCCAACTCTTCTCTGTAATAAATTGAGAGCTCCGAGGGGTGAGAACAGTGCAAGGCAGAGAAACAGATTTCCAGGTTGCCACCAAGAAGTGTTTCAAATGGATCAAATGATGAAGGAGGAAGCTGGCTACTCCTCACAGCCGTTGTAACAAGCAGCAAGGCAGTGACACGTCACCTCCTGGTAGCAATATGAGCTATAGGGAGGGGGACAGGAAAAGAGACGTTTGAAAGCACTTTCTGCAGGTTTGGAGCCAAGAGACTCTGGTGAATGTGTGTACATGCAGGTTGTGAAGATGGGGCTGCAGAAGAAACATCTGCCTGCTGGTGGGTTTTACATGTTCTTTAAGGCGTCTCATTCTGGGTCCTGAAACAAATGGGATCAAATTCAGCCTTGACACTTTGGTATTTCAGCCTTCACACCTTGGTATTTCAGCCTTCACACCTTGGTATTTCAGCCTTCACATGGGGCCTTGGTGGGCTGTTTCTTGGCTATGGACAGTAACAGGCAGAGCTGGTGGAAATGAGGAATTTGCACTGGTGTGAATGTAAGAATTAATAAGTGAGCAATGGGTTTGAAAGTTATTGGATGTAATGATCTTAGCTTTTAGGTACTAAGTTCATCCTGCGTTTCACAGCAAGCTCAGCACAGCTTTGTGCCTGCTAGATGTAGCTTAAATCCTCAGGGTCATGCTGGGAGACAGCCTAAATCTGGGCTCCGAAGCTCATGGGAAGGGGAAAGCCTCAGCTTAGCATGCATCCACTCTCTTGTTCATGCAATGCAAAGGAATCAGACACAGATGAGGCCGACTGTCCCACAGCTCAATCCATTAGCAGATAGTCTAAGGTCAGCTCTTTCTAAATACTCTGCAGATCTCAGAGTCTGAGTGAAAGCTGGCCTAACAGATGGCTGCGTGGACAGAAAGTGTGTGAGTCACATCTGCTTTTAAGCCCACCCTTTGTGTCCCCGAAGAGATGAAGCCACTTCTGCCTCACCTGATCATCAGCTACCTCGTAAAGATGCTGAGGCTGCAGCTCCTCCATTGCATTGCACCTCATAGTGTCACAGCCCTTTGTTCAGGATGCTGATCGGGCAGCATTTGACATTTGCATCACACAGGTGTAAGCTGGAGCACTGGGCTAATGGAGATCAGATCCTCCAGTTTTGCTACAGTACCTTGAGCCGATGGATGCACAAAGGAATGCAATGCTCCTCCAAGGTATGGCCATCCTCAAATCCAAGCACTTCTTTCAAGGGAATGCCAAACATTTCTGAACCTGAAATCGCAGCAGCCTCCCTTTAGATCAAATGATTGCTGAGTGTTTCCAGGGGGCTGACTCAGTAACTTTGTGAAATCACGGATGCCATGCACTCCTGTGTTGACAGACAGAGGAATAGCAGATTATGGTCCTCCTTGTTCACCAAAAGAAACCTTATCTGTGATCCTACAGTTACCCTGAACAAACGCAAAGCCTTTCTGGGGGAGATGTGTGTGTTCTGTTAATTGCATATTTTGCCGAGATGAAAGGTCTCAGCATCTCTCAGTAACTTCCTCTGCTTCCTTTTGTTCTCCAGAAGCCTCATTTTTTCCCCTCCTAATATTTATTCATGAGGATTTTTGCTTTCAGAAGCTTTCGAGCAGCTGCTCCTGGTCTGATGGAATTCACTCAGCAGCAGAGATGTCTTTTCATCTGTTCAGCGCGGCCAGCTTCACCATCGATAAGCATCTGCTTCTCTGGACAGGGCTCCAGCTTCAGCAGCATTAATATGCATTTTGTGGAGTGAACACGTGCACAGTCTGCAGGCTGAAGCATCCGCATAGTTTTGCACATATGCACACCTGCATGCAAAGAGCATCTTCTCAAGCTTTGGTTTCCACAAGGCAGATGTGGATTCATGAACTGCAGTGAATACCGTATACATACAATTACATCCCACTACTTGCATTTGGACACTTGGCTGCTTTGGTTTTACAAGCAGAGAAGTTGATCCTTGGTGTAGCTCCAAAGTTAGGATTTTAAAAGTCTTTAGTCTGGATGTGAGTCGAATTTTGATGACTCAACCCTGGAAAGCATAAATGGGCTCCAGTTTTGTCTTGGCAAAGCTCCGTGCCTACAACTTCCCACCAGAAACCTCTCCCATAAGAAGGGCCTGGAAGTTCTATTGTCATTACGTGATTAGTAATGCAATAATATGAGGGCAGTTTTCACCTTCTATACAGCTGTGCCCATTTCAGCACACCCTACTGAACACATCTGTGCACTGGGAACGTGCAGCTGATTTTGCACACACAAAACATCTCATTTCCTCAGCACATCTGGCAGCTGGAGGAGCAAACCACCTGCTGTGCAAAGGTGCCAGCTACATGAAGGGAAAGGGAACGTGCAAGTCAGGGAGGGGTGAGGGCAGATGTAAAGCAGAGGATGGATACAGGCTGTGTCATCTAGCATCTCATTTTCTGGAGATTTTACACACATCTCTTTAGTTCAGATAGGCATCCTGGTGTCATTTCCAGGAATTTCCAGTGAATTTTGCAATTTCCAGGCACAAAGAAAGTGGGGGATGAGGCTGGAGTTGCATTGGTACCAGTAGCCTTGAGTGTGGAAAGGAAAGGGGAAGAGGAAGGGGAAGGGGAAGAGGAAGGGGAAGGGGAAGAGGAAGGGGAAGGGGAAGGGGAAGGGGAAGGGAGAGGGAGAGGGAAAGGGAAAGGGAAAGGGAAAGGGAAAGGGAAAGGGAAAGGGAAGGGACTTCCACTTTCACAACTAGCTTTAAGAGTGGAACCTTTAGTTAGTATCTAGTATGGGACAAAAAGATCAGTTCCACCCTTCCAAAATGGAACCCTTCAGTGCATCATTCAGTTTTCTCATTAGCACTGGAAGGAAACAAAACCTGTCCCTCGTCAGGGAAGTCTGGGGTGGAAGGCTGAATCACAGACGTTTCATGACTTCATCAGAAGTTTTCATTGGAGCCTGGAGAACCAGTATAAGAGATCCACAGATCCCTGTCAGCGTGGAGATGTCCTCGAGGGAATCCAGAGCTCTGCAACAACTGCTTCCAGAAGGAAATCTGTGGAGCTGCAAAGCTTATATTGGGGCAATGGCCAGAGTCTCTGCCTTGCCTGCCAGGTCTTCCATCTGGACGTGTCAGAGAGCACTGGGGATCCACTGAGCCAGAGACAGATGCGGTGAAGAGGGAGCAATGTTTCACCAGTCTGTCAACATGTCATTAAGCTCTCATGAGGGAACATAGAGCAGAGAGGTGTGGGGAGGAGGGGGGAGATGCTGAAGGGGAAGAGATAGAGGGAGGAAGAGGGGCAGAGAATATGATGGAGTATTGGAGAGATGGAGAGGTTGGTGCCAATGCCATGTAAATCACTGCCAAGGGGAGAGCTCCATCAAACACAAGGCCAGTACTATAAATCAGTCCATAATTAGGTGTAAAGAGAAGGCTTTAACATCCTCATCAAATTGATTAATACATCTCGTGGCTCAGGACAGATGTAGATGGTGTTTATGAACAACTGCAAAGCAGCCAAGGCTGTGTCTGGGGCAGAAGGAAAAGGGGTTGGGGGGAGGAGTAACAGATCTGCAAACAGAAGGTCTCCTTCTCCTCATTACAATGCTCCTGGGCATGGACTGAGGGTCTCCCCTGACTCCCAGCTCATCTGCCTGCAAGCTTTGTGGAAATGAAGTAGTTAATGTTAGTACAGCAAGACTGCAGTGGAAAACCTTTGTTTTAGGGGCTGGTCCCAAAGCAGTCAATGTTAATGAGCATCTGCCTATTGGTTTGGGTGCCATTTTGTTGAGGTTAATATGAAAAATTGCAGGTATTCTTAGGTGAAGACAATGAGTAAGTTGGCTGTGAGAAAGTAGAGATCATAGAATATCCTGAACTGGAAGGGATCCTCAAGGATCACCAAGTCCACATAGAAGAGCATGCGAAACATGAGGGCCAAAGCCTACCTGCATTCAACTCAGCAAATCTGCCACAGACTGTATATCCCAGCCAGGAAGTCAACAACATAAAGAGCAGAAAAAGGTGGGGAAGGGTGTTCCCAGCATTGAGACCCTGATGAAAATGATGTGACAGCACTGGTCTGCGGGGTAAGGCCACGCTGTCGGTGCACTTGCTGCCTTGACGTTGTCAAATGAACACGCAGAGTGTGCAGGTGAGGTGGTCAAATGTGCACAATGCTGAACATTTATCACACAGCTCTGCAACTCAGCCATTACTCATCACTTCTGCATGTGTGACAGAAGCTGTGGACTAGATTCCAGCTCCTCGGACCCCTCTGCTCAGTGCTTTCCTGCTCCTCTTTCCCCATAGACGACACCAGCTGGCATTCAGAGACTATTCTGGGGTGCTGAGAGAGCCCTCAGCTTTCACTTCAGCTTGCCAGCAGGGATCCCCTTCTCCTGCTGGGGATGTTTGGTAGAAAGTCTGGGATTTGCAAGTGAGGTGTGTATGCCGGAGTGACAAGATACTTAACCCCTCAGCCCCTTGGAGTTACAGATGTGATATCGTGTGTATGTGTCAGGGAATAATTCAGAGGTGAAGGGGTTACATGAGCCAAACCTCCTCTGGATCCCTCCCTTTGAGGAGACACAGGTTGGCTTGATTCCTGTTGCCAAACATTGCTTGCCTTAAGCCCTATTTGGAGCTGGAGTTGCTGTTTTATACAATATACTCAAAAACTTTCTTTAAAAAAAATAAAGAAAAAAGGACAAGAAACGGAAAAAAATAGAGCTCTTTCTATAGAGACAGCACAAGCCTTATTTACTGGCAAGAAACACCCAAGAAAGGAACTCTTTATGGAGAAGTTTGAAACACCACTGGTTCTAAGGACCTTTAACCTCTCCGTATTAATCCTGGCAGACAAAGACCTGGCCCATGTGTCATTATGGCAGAAGCGCAGGGACTCAATAGATACGCTCCCTGTGTGCACCAACGAACAGATCACAGGCTCCAGCCCCAAGGAACGAGGCTCCAAAGGGATTTTGTCAGCCTCTGTTTGGCATGGTGAAGAACATAAGAGGCAATTATAGCCTTGGCAGTTATTTGACCACGTACCACAATGCATAAAAACAGTAATAAAAGATCTGCTCAAAGGAAGAAAGGGAAGAAATTTGGCATCTTCCATTTACATATCCCAGGTATGATTCCAGGTGCAATTGATGGTTGGAATTCCTGGTGGTCGGCTCTACAGCTGGTGTAAATCAGCATTGCTTTGCTAACTGAAACAGCTTCGGTCCATCATCTGAGCTGAGGATCTCCAGGCTGTACCTGCTCTGAGTCCCCTGCATAACTGAGACAATGTTCCAGCAGCACAAATCAGCTTGATAAGACCCAAGAGGTGAATAGCAAAGTCCTGTCCTACTCACATGCAAGCCTTGAGAAATAGAGGGGTTTAAACATTCAAAAGGTGAATGAAAGGATTTCTTTGGACAGCAAAGTCCAGTGAGCAAGGGCCCCACTGTGGATTGTGCCTCAGCTGGAGTGACAGCTCAACGGACAAGCAACTTTGTGTATCCTTCAGCCCTGTCAGGGAGCAGTTATTGATGAGTAAGGGCCATTCTTTAAGGCCTCTGCTCCAGCCCCTTCCTCTGGCTCAGGCCCCATTGTGAGTCGAGCCCAGGGAGCAGTTCACGAACCATGATAAGCCCAAAAAAAAAAAGGAAGAGAAAAAAAAAAAGCCCATTTGTAGTGCAGGGAGAAGCCATTCCCAGTGGCTCCACCGGAGGAAGGCAAACGTGCATTGCACACAACAAGACGTGACCTTCAAGAACAAAGTTTTACGTTCAGTGATGTGACAGTTGTGCTATCTGGGATGTGAGCAAAACAGAAGGCTTCGTCCTGCAAAGTGCTGCTTGTCCTCTGACCCCCTCGCTCCTGAATCCAACTCTCTCTCTCTCTCTATATATATATACTCTTAATAACTCAGGCAATGGAATAGTGCATACGATTTCAAGGTGGAGAAGGGGGACTGAAGAGCAGGCCATTTAGAGAGCAGGGTCTGGATTCAGAAAAGGCTTTGATCCGAAAGGAATAAGGCAATAAAGGCAGATACAAAATAACTCACAATGTAAGTGAGGAAGCAGCTTTGCAGGAAAAGGTGTAGCATCACCATTGATCCGAAATGGGAGAGGCATGAATCAGTTTATGTCAGGCTTGAGAAACACAGAGAAACCTCTTCACCCTCCTCAGCCTTAACAAGGGCCTCAGCTGGCCCAGTTTTGGACACCACAAGACAATAATCTAAAGGGAGAGTAACAACTTCAGGGCTAGAAAACATGACCTACATGGAGAGACCAAGGGAGGGGACCTGGGGAGAGATTTATCAATCTTCAAGAGTGTTAAAAGCCACCACAAAAAGGAAAGGAATAAACCATTCCCTGCATTCACCGAATATTGGACAAGGGGTAATGAGTTCAAACTGCAGGACGTGAGATTGAGATTAGGTATGAGGGACAAGATAACAGAAAGGATGATGGAATGCCATGTATTGCCAGAGGGGGCTGTGAGATCCCCATCACTGGGTGGTTTTGGAACACAAGAAGTTCAATGTCTGAAGGGATTGTTCTGGTACAGTTTATCTTCCACGTTTCTTTAGCTGTGGCACCCAAATGCTCTTGAAATGCACAAATAAAAATGCACATCAACCCGAACTCAGCGACATCAACCCCACCTGTAGTAACAGCACACAACATGGAGACGCTGAATTCGTCATTGAAACTTTCAACAGCCATTTACTTAACGTTTCTCTCACACCCAGGTAATAAAAGCAGAGCAATTCCTTCAGCAGCTCAGAGCCAGGCACCCTCACCCATGTGTTGTTCCCTTCAGTTTTTTCTCCTACTACCAAATCTTGACTTAAACAACAATAAATCACAGGGAATGGCTGCAGCTCATACAACACCGGCACAATCACAAGCCTCTAACCTTCACCTTCAAGATTTCCCTACAAGGGTTTCAACATCTGGAGCCCATTCAGCTTGAAGTGATGACAATTTCCAATAAGCATTAATGGGCGATCCTGCCCAGTCTATACTCAACCACTATAATTCAGTCTGTCTGTCCATCTGTCAGGGTTTATGACAGCCAGAGCTCACACACACAGCAACAAACTGCAGCTACAGATTTCTTAATGAGCACATAATGAAGTCAACCTGCTTCATTTGTTTTTTCTTCTTCTCTTTTTTCCTGCTTAGCTGATCATTTCCACCAAGCAGACTTCTTGCTCTACCACCTCGGTGCCAGGAGTGTGTTGGTGTCAGGGACAAAACACCATAAGCAGAGACCCGAACACAAAGCTCTCACACTTTTCACACAGGCGGCTCCCAAATAAACTGTCAGGATGAATTTTGACACTCAGACTCATGAGAAAGGGAACCCTATGGCTGATTAAACACCTCAGGGAGCACAGGCAGAGCTTAACAAGCAGCTCTGCTCCCTTTTTGGGCAACCTGAGCTGTCTGGATTGCAAAGTTCCTCATTGCTTCCTCCATCAAAGCAAAATCTCAGCATGGCAATGCTTCAAGACGCAATTCCTCACCTTGCAGCCTGCATCCAACTCCCTCTCTGCTCCTGCCCATCCCCACTGCCCTCTGCAGCATCACTCTGTGCTGTGCTCCATCTCCGACCTCAGACCTGAATGCCACAGCACCAGAGACCTGACAGCTTGCTTTCAGCCTCGTGATTACACTTGGAAATGGTCCCCCAAGGGGTTTTAATACTCAGCTTCCTGATGGGTGATGGCGTTTTCAGACAGTTGGTAGGAATAATCCTGCTCTGTTCTGCTGTGGCCTCCACAGTGGATCCTAGAGACCCATGGGGAGGATAAAAGGATAAAACCACGTGGCCTCAGTGGCAGACATGGAGATTTCCCCAGCTTGGGAGCCCTCATCCCTCTTCATTCAATAAGTTTTCACCCAATTTTGCTTGGATTTTGAATTCAGTCCCACCAGTTCAGCTGGCAGCAACACACCTGCCCAGCCCCATCAGTGGGAAGGTTCTCTCCACCCTTGGTGTCCTGGGGTTAAAATAGTGGGCACTATATTTGTTCTGTGTGTACTTAAAGCTATTTAAACATGCCTTGGTGGATTGAGAAGTTGTCAGATTACTCGGTTGAGATATTTGCACATCCATTCTGCATGGACTGTTCCATTAAAGGGCTGTTTAGAAATGCTGTCTGAGTATGACAGGGTCTCAGTTCTACTCATATTTATTACAATGAACACCAACTGAAAATCTATTTACATGAGTACTGAAGTAAGCAGGATCTGAGTTAGACCCTGCCACTCTCTTATTTGTTCCCATCTCTCTATTAAAATGCTATTGCTGTTTCCAAGTGTTTTCTTGCTCTAGGATCTCAGCAGATTCCAGAAAGTATCTATACAGATACTTATACAGTATCTATACAGATACTTCTCTCATTCCTATTAAATAATCTCTTCTAATCCCACTGGAATCCCTTTACCTACCTAAACAGATAGTGAAAGCTGTTCATCAACCTTCAGCCTGTCTGGCAGATGTAACCGAGCAAGGCTTTCTGCTTCTGAATTTAACTTGCAGCATCTGAGGTAAGGAGTTCAATGGGAGTTTCTTTCCTGACCAGTTAAAATGACAAATTGGTACATGAGTGTTTAATGAAAGATGCTGGAAATGTCCATGAAGATCAGAAAAATCACCTCTTGGAATTGACAGGCAGGCCATCTGCATTCTTGCGTTCCTATTAATTCCCTAACAATAAACGACAGGAGAGCCTAGAGGGTTAAAAGCTTAATTCAATCTCCTCGATTCCTTCCAGCATCCTGTCTGCATGTCGAATGAGAAAGGCATTTATAAAGCTGTGATTTGCACACCGGATTTTTCATAGGGCTGCATGCACCAGGTATCAATCACGCCCCTCTCAGCCGTGGTGTCACCGCGCATCACACAGCCCTGCAGAGACTAATGATGCTCCTGCCTGTGACATCTGCCACGCAGATTGATGACATCACACCCTCTCTGCACTCCATGTGATCGTTGCCACAGCTCGCATGGCCAAATCTGACCCGATTCTATGGTTAACATCATTCCTCCCCCCTCCCCCCCCCCCCCCATCTCTGGTAAATAAATGAGGGTAATTTAATTTTCTAAAACATAAACAATCTCACACATCTTGGGGGAGTTCAGAGCTAGGTTAGGTTTCCATTTCACTCCCGTATTCACACTGATCATCATTTTATGGTAATTTCCATCAGTAAAATAGCAGTCCTCTCAGTTACGTGTTCCATAATCTGCGTACGGATCAGGCTTTGATGGGAGCTTAATCAAAACAACAGCCAAGTTCATTCCCTTACACACTAAGCCTCAAACATTCTTTGTGCTTCAGTGAAGGATGACAATCTCTCTGTTCTCTTTGCTGCGTGTTTATTCATTCTGCTGAAATTATGAGGCTGTGGGAAGTTAAATGCCCCCCAAAAATGCCTTATTTTCCTCTCTGCTCAGCTCTCCTTCCCTTTGTATATAGGGACAAACACACACATCTCTACCCATGGCAACACTTAGACCAGGCACTACTTACACTCCAAAGCTCACAATATGAATCAAGCTCTAATTTTACTATGGGAAATGACTGCTCCACTTTCTTCAATCCTTCATCAGTTCCCACAGCCCTGACCCGTGACCACTAAAGCTCGTATAATCCTCCTGCAGACTCCAGTGGGCACCAGAACATGGTCAGAAAATACCCACGAGCTTTTAAAGCCTAAGTAATTGTAACCCCTAATTATATGATGCTCTTACGAACAGAGCTCTTGTCTATATGTGAAACTTATGCTGCTATGATACAAGGAGCAGATTCAAAGCAGGGTGCCTCGCTGGGATAACTCATACATAGACAAGCCCTTACAGAGTGGCATTAATTTCTGTGAAAGGGTATTATAAGCATTGATCCTGCAGGCTCTCCTCGGATAGAGAAGATTCATATTAAAGAAGCTTGCCTCCCAGGGCTGGCCTTTAAAAAAGCACTCTCTGGCAGCATTAAGGATAAATACTTAAACCATGTAAAAAAAAACCTTTTATCCATTGCTGAATTAGTCAAACTGTCCCTCATGAGCAGGCAGCTTCAGCTGAAACCCGAGGACTTGGTTACTTGAGGACAGATTGATGGAAGGAGTCTGCATATTTACAACATCCAGCCAGCTGCAGCAACGAAGAGCTGCTGCTCCAAAGGCTGTTTTGTGTTCTGACTCAGTTTACTGACTGCTGTTTTACTCCTGCTGCAATCCAAGAGATGCTCCTTTGAATGGAAAGTTCCCATGTGCTTCTGCCTTTATGAAACTATTAATTACATTATGCTGTGTGTGTTTGCATGTGCTCAGACAGCATTCCTTTCAGGAACTGGATAAAGCATTGGAAACTCAGAGGAGCCAGCTCTTATCTCTAAGGAAGGTTGCATGAGGGCAAGGACGGGCAGCCCGTACCTCTTAACCTACACTCAGCTTTTCAATACTTTAATTGCTGCTTCTGAGGAAGCTGACTTAGTGTGGCCCAGGAATTGCTGGCTAATGTTCCCATAGCTTACAGGGAACCGATAGGGCCTGCAGTACCTGGTGTTTGGTGAGCACTGGAACATCCTTTCTATCAACCATTCCACTTTAGTCCTTGCCAAAGGACTGGTTTACTTGTATGGGAAGGTCCTGCAACAAGGGAAAACATCCTGCTGAAGTCACAGTACTGTGCAATGGGATTTTCCCAGGTCTTAGACTCTGAGTAATAGTGGAAAGATTCTCTTCCTTTTCTTCTATAGACAGAGTTCTGTCTCCTGCTAGAAGGAGGAATTTCTGACAGTCCTTTCTAGTAATGTAAGGGTTGCATCACAACATACTACTACCAGGTAGTTACCATCAGCAATTCTCCCTGTATTCACCCACATGTACTAAAGTGGATCAGCTCCTGCAGCCAACGTCCCACTGAGGGACGGTCGTGGTGACTTTCCTAATGAACAAACCAGCTCCCCAGCCCATTCATTCAGCACATTCTCAGCTGCACTGGCCTTTGTTGTAAGTCTCCTGCAAAGCTCAGGCTCACCATAGCAAGTTTTTTCAGCTGCTCCGCCACTGCAGCTCATCCACTGAAGATTGAGGGAATATCGTGCTGCAGTTTCTCATGACAGTTGAGGTAATGCACAGCTATGTCTTTTAAAGAAAGCCTGGGAGGTAGCCATTAGCCTCAGGGTTACTTCCACACATTCACAGTCCCTTTTCCTAAAGTGCAAACTCAGACAGTTTCTTAGCTGTGATTGGCATATGGGAATATAGAAATAAGCTTCATAAAGGCCTGTGCTAGCTAATGCTTCCCACCGGTGGGGAAGATGAATGATATCCTGTAGTGTTAACATGTGGACAGTGCTAATATTTCATCCAATTGTTCAGTGTGTAGGAAGGTGAGACACAGGCCCAGAGCTTGCTACTCACGGACATCTTGAATAAAGCTTTTCTTAAATTATTTCCATTGGAACTAATTCTCCTGCCCCTTTTGTCAGTGGCCCATCCATCTCTTGGTGCAGCTCTACACACTTATGAAATACTCAGAGGAGAGATACCGAATGTGTTCAAGGCTGGTACCAAGCTGAGAACAGCTTAGGAAGTCCCTGATGAAATGCTGGGTCAGATTTGCTACTGTACATAGGAACAAGGCAATGGACGATGCTTGGCAAAACACATTTTTCTCCAGGCACCAATAGAATTAAAACTGAGGTTAATTTAATCAGAAATGTGTTGTACCTGAACACCTGCTGGGCTTTTTATTGTGAAGTGATCCTGATCTACACCAGCGTAAAGCCTGCACTGATAAATGCCTGCCCACCTTTTGTGAAAGCACAAAGAAGGAGAGGAAATCTTGCTCTGGAAGGGCTGATCCCTCAGGGTTTCTTCCATCCAAACCCAACTCTCATTTCTATATTAATAATTCTGAACCTCGGGGCTTTATGTTGAGGTAATATACAATAGATATACCAGAAATCAGCAAAAATACATTGACATGCAATTGATGAGGACCAACATTTGAGGTGAGATAGAAAAGTGGAATTCAAGTGGGAGGCTGAAGACAGAAGCGCTGTTGGCTCACAGGGCGAATATGTCAGCGTCGAGGCAGATGTGTGATTATAGAGGGGGAGAGGAAGAAGATCAGAAAGGAAAGGAGGGATGTAGGAAAATAAAGATGACTGGAATGAACACCACGGGCTGGCAAGGGGCTGAGAACGCTGTTTGGATCACACAGGTGGGACACACACACACACGCACACCCCTTTCTCTGCACAGCTCTAGGAAGGCAATTTGCCTCGCAATATCTTTGGTGTTTTAGCACTGTTGGTTTCATGCAGCTCTGCGGGAGCTCTCTGTTTCTGACCCTGAACATCCACTGTCTCTCCGTTACCAGCATTCCCACGCAGCCATTCCAATTCATCTCAGTGTTGATTTCCAACACAGCTGTCACTGCAGGACTTGGGTTCCCCTTGACTCCTGTGCACGGAGCTGAACGGTACAGCAAGTTCTGCTTTGTTTATTTTTATGGCGTGGACAAATGTCTTCCAGAGATTAGAGACTGGAACAGCTGCCATTTAGAGCCAGTGCAGTTTAAGAACAGCACCTCTGTTAAGCCTTCTCTGGGTCACAGGGATCTTATGTGATGCTCGGTGAGATTTATTCCCTGACCTTTCCAGATACAAAAGTAGGAAGGCAGCCGTAGGAGGTGAGGAAAGGGGGAAATCAGCTCTGAAGCGGTTAATTTTACTTGCTCCAAAATTGATAAGCAGCGGTACGTCAGCCTGAAATGAACTTGCCTTGTTCAGTGGGGTTCTAAGACAGCGGAACTCAATCAGCAACGGGCCACATGGTTCAAAGCTGCAATTCATCCCACCGCGCCTCTGAAAAATGGGAGGTGACAGTTCATTTTGCCAGTGACAGTCTGTCGGTCTCGCTCACTGCTTCTCCCGTCGATTGCACTGCTGAGGTGAAGTGTGAGCTCTGAGACACCCTTGCTTTGTATTCCACTCAGCTGAACAGGACAATCTGAGGATCAAAGGTGGAAAAAATCTCCCCTAGCCCAACCCTATCTGCTTCTATTTCTCCCTCCTTGCTATCAAAAGGATTTTGCAAGCTACATACCGATAGCTAAGGAAAGCCCTATTCCTCCCATTGGTTTTGGCTCGGTCTTTTGGGTTAACATTCATCCCAAGCATGCATGTCTGCCTCTTACCATCTCTTACAACCTAAGCGTGCACAGAGCTATTCACATGACAGACTGGAGACTCGGGCCAGTCTGCTTTGAAATCCTAAATCTGCTGCACTCAGTTAGACAGGATAATTTTTCAGGTGACAGGGATCTCTGCGACGTGCAGGATCTTGGCAGAGTTTCCATTCTCTGTCCATACACAGCGTGGAGGCAGACGGAGCAAAGAAAAAAAAGATAATAGAGATGACAGGCGGAGAGATTTCTGCTCCTGAGCTTTGTCTTTAGCAATCGATTAGTTCCTCTCAAAGAGCACTTGCAGGAATGTACTCGGTAAATTCCCCCCATCACAGTGATGGCGCTGTGAAAGGACCTGCTGCAGTGTAAGGGAAGCACAGACCAGTGGTTAGGGACACTTCTTCAACGTGCTGAACATCTCGAGTGTTATCTTTCAAAGCATTCTCTCAGTCAAAGATCCAAAGACGTTATTTCAAGGGGATCCGTGCATGCCACATTAGCTGCCCAGTCAGACACAAGTTTGACGACGTGTGAAAGCTTATCTGAAATTAAGGGCCATAAAACTAAAGTGGAATGGCAATTCTGGATGAACTTGAAATGAACAAGTCCTTAGTTCTGTTTTCCTGCGTGTCTGTCAATCTTGCTACCAGCCCTGTGGATCTGACAGCATGCAATGTCCAATGTGGCTCCTATTAGAGAAGGGGGGCTTTTAGCATCTCCTCACTGCAAATGCATAGATACACAAGAGAGGAGGCATATGTGACTTCCAAACTCACCTGTGCAAACTTCTGACATAGAAAACAGAGATCTCTGGCATTATTGCAATATGGGCTCAGAGTGTTCCTGTCTTAATAAGACAAGTTGGTCATTGCACCTTATTAATCACTGTGCATCACTAAAAAGGTTCTGCACACACAACTGCTTTTGTCCTTCAAGATGGGGACAATTCATCCCCTATGCATAAAGGAACTTTAGAAGCAGATAGAATGGAAGGCAGATAGATAGGCAGAAAACAAAAGGACGAAACAAAACATAAAGTTGAGAACTATTGGGAAGACTCAACATATGAGATGGCCAGTAAATAAATATTCAGCTTCTTTGTATTATAAATACCTGGAAGATCTGTGCCCCATGCAGCATAACCTCAGCTCAGGCCTTATGAACACCCAGCATTCCATTATATAAAGTCAAAGCCCACCCAGCATTCCAGCATATAAAGTCAAAGCCCTCGGATACGTTCCCACAAACCTCCCCAGCACGTTCCATATGAAATGCTCTTTCCCTGCTGAGTTGTTTGGCTCTCAGACAGCACCAAGGTGTGCTGTTCTGCTGTATTGTACTTGGCATGTGGGCACTTGCGGAGACAGGCACATTACAATGCAATACCTGTGTATCGAGACAGGGAGGAATGAGAGCCCTGATAGATGTGGAGTGGAGAGGGCTAAGTGGAGGGGACTAAGCTATATCTTCAGCCTTCCTTACATGCAGGCAGCCAGCGTGGGATAGGGAGCAGAAACCAGAAGAGGCAGCAGGCAGATAAAATGAAGCAAACAGGCTTTAGCAAAGCCCAGAACAGCAAGGGTTGGGCTGTGTTGGTCCTGGGTGGAATTGCTTTGCTGGTGCTTCAGAATTAGGGTGAGGTGGCAGGTGCACGAGAGGACTGGCAATAGGCAGAGCCATCCTGGAGATAACAGGTTGTCTGTCAACGTGAGGAGCTTATGTACATGTTGGACCACAGAGCTCCCACTAACGGAGAAATTAAACCTGTCTCCACACACCAGTCCCAGTGCTCTGATTACATTTACAGAGGTTGCGACCTGCATCCTGTCACCATGGAAACCTCTCCTGCTGCCAGCATGCAGTCAGGTTGTTTCTGTGGGTGGCTGATATTTAAAGGTAGAGGCTATGGTGCTGGAACAGTGGAAGCCAGGGCACCAAGTTTACGAGCAGCCGAGTGGCAAAATTCATTTCATTCCCTTTGACATCTCGTAATCTCGACTGGCAATGCCAAGAGACAGCAAGAAGGTGGCAGAGAAAGGAGAAGAGAAGGAGAGAAAAGGAAACAGAGAAAGGGGGGAAGAGAAAGAGAAGTCATAGGTCTTTTTCAAGCAATTCTGCTGCCTAGGGAAGGGAATTTGTGTAGTAGAGTCACTATGAAACAGAACACTTTTGTGGGCCCACCAAAATAACCTTCCCTTTCCATTCCTGCTCTCTAAATCAGGATTCGTACCACTCCACATCTCTCCTCCTTCTTTACTTTTGTGCTAAACAGTCTTCTAGTTTTCTTCTACAGCCCTCTTTTCTATATATCTGGGATGAAAGGTACCCATGGTTTAATTCCATGACACTTCCTGAAATCAGAGGCATAGCACTGGAGATGGATGATGGGCTCTTTGGTCCCTGAGTGCCTGAAACCAGAACTCCTCCAGCTCCGGGCTTTGCATCTCAGCAGTTTCATCTTCTTGTCAGTTAACTTGCCATGTGTGCTGTGCACATGGATGTAAGTGGAAACTGCACTGTGATTCTTGTATCATTGGAGTCCCCGGCGGCACTGTTGCAAATATCAGAATAGAGAAGGAGCAGAAGCAGGCTGAGCGTGGGGCCAGGAGAGCTGCTCAGCACAGAGATGGCTGACAGTGCAGCTGACTACGATGTCAGCTTCTCACACAGGAGACAGACACTACCTGACAGGCAACTACTTAGCTTCCAATTTTCCCTGCTATAAAACTATTCTGTTAAGCAATGGAAGGCAGAGCAATGAAGGTAAATAAAAGTGACACGGGACCCAGGAGCTGCTCTCTCTCTCTGCCCCTCTAGGAGATGTGATTCTCTGATGGTTTGGTGGAAGATACAGGGGAGCTGGTTGAAAGGAGATAAACTGCAGGAGAAAATTACTTGTGGGGATCTGGTCAGTCTGGGAACCTGTGTGAATACAGCTGGATTTACCACTAGGCTTTCATCCATGAAGGTCCTACCTTGTTTCTCCCCTCTCTTGTCTTCGGCTTCTGCAGTGACTGTAAGTTATCTGGGGCATCTCTTAGCCTATCCCAGCAGAAATCAGCACCATGAAAGGATTCAACAATGGTACAAAGAGTAAAAGTTTGCATACCAGCTCAGGAGCCCCTGGAGCCCAGCTCAGTGTAAGAGATCCATTGTTTAGGTGCCACAAGAGTGATTGCTGTGAGTGCACATGGACAGAGGACACAGAGCCATGACTAAGAGATCAGTTGGTTTAGGAGGAGGTGAGAAAGAAAAGGCATCAGCTGGAATCCCAGATCAGCTTGCTCTGGGTTGGATATCTGACCTTTGTAATGCTTTGATTTGTAATTGTAAACCCTTGTAATCCTGGTGGATTACATCTCCATACCCTTTAATGTGTGCATCCCTCAAAGACATGCAAATGCAGGGAGAGGGAGAATGGCACAGCACAGACATCCCTGCTGGATAAAGAGTACTTCTCCACTGCCCTCTCTTTCACCTTGAATAATGTCCATTCCCTTCGGGAAGAAACAGAGAGTGGGGTTACAAGTAGGGGATTGCAGAAGTTTAGAGAAGTGCCATACAAAGCAGCAGATAATTACATTAGGGGAGATAAAAGTAGAGAAGAGGAGGTTTTAAGACCTTGAGGTCCAAACAGACACTTACCTGGCTCAATGACTGCAATTATCACTCCAAAGGCACACAGCACTGTCTGTACTGATCAATGGCTCAAAGGAAAGGCTGAACTTTCCCCACAAGTTGCCAACTTAATCCCTTTTCTGTTTGAAATGGAGGCAGCGCAGGCAGTAACTGTGCCCCTGTTTGGAGGTTAAAATAGGAATGAAAGAGAAAATGCTGCTGTAGGAGTGATGCACTGAAGCTGTATTTAGGAGACCTGGGTTTGATTCCAGGCTCCTCTGTGGGCTTTCACCAAATCACTGGGGTAGGGTGGATCCAGACAGCGAATGGTAATATTTATTTGGCCTTTCCTGCTGCATGGAGGCTGAAACTTCTGCCTGTTTTTTATACTCTGGGGAATGGGGAACTCGGTTAACTTCACTGAGATCTGCTGCTTTGTGTCACCCGTCGCATTCAGCAGGTAAAGGGAGGTAGGACAGACCTGCAGGACAGCCAGGTGCTCCTTCACAGCTGCAAAAACAGCCCAGGCAAGCCGTTTGTCAGAGCAGTCAGAGCTGTGTCAGAAGTGCCTTCCTTACCTACTAACATAGCAGACCACCCAGAACTGAGACGGCAGCAAGTGCTGAGTTGGCTGATGATCCAACTCCAAATCTGGGCTGGATTCCCTTGCCTGAGAGGGCCACTTTGACATCACCCACACACTGCCCATGCTGTGCTTACAGTGTATGTGCAGGAGGGCTGTGCTCACTGCTGCCCTGCACAGCCAAGCATGGGCATCAGCTGCCAGGCTGCACCTTACAGCTGAGAGAAGCAAAACGCTCCACTGCCTGCAGACAGAGCACAGGGTGGTCAAGGCTGCCAGCCTCTTCTTGAGGTGGGAAGTGCTAATTAGGGGGAAAAAAAACAGCTCTTTTCTGTTTAAAGCACCGATTCCTCTGTTTCCAATTAGACAACTCATAAGCTTGGAGTTAACTGCATACTGAAGTGCTTGCTTGGAACAAGGCCACAGGGCTCAGTGTTTTTGCAGAGAGGAGCCCTTGGAGGATGGATGCACATTGCAAGGAGAAATCTCTAGGAGCAGACATCCATTTTAAACCTGAAGCTGAATCAAGCTGAGCTGATAGAAGGGAAGTCGGGCTCTCCCTCTCATCCTTTCGCCATCTCGAGGGTCGCTCTTCCTTCAGCTTCAGTGTCATGAGACAGGGATGGCATTTTTGCTCTCTGAGCGTCCTTCACACAAAGCCTGTGAGAGGTATCAGTGCAGTTAATGCAAGAACATCTCTGGGGCTTCAACTGGAGAGCAGCTCTGCGGTGTTTGACTCTGCCATGAAAGCGTTTAAAGCAGCTGGCAGAAGGGGGCAATGTAATAACAGCTGCACAAATGCTTTAGCTGTGGTGTTTTGCTTTCTTTTGCCAGCTGAACTCTTTTGCATCCTCAAGTTTTATTCTTTAATTTCCAACAGAATAAACTATAGCAATACTTTGCATTCGCAAACGGCAGCGCCTCTGGTTGGAAGAGCTCAGAGAGGTTTACAAACATTCATTGATTGCTTGACAAGCATGAAACGGAAGAGTAAGTGTTTTACAAAATGACAGGAGTGAAACAAGCTCCCGAATTTAGGGATGACTTCTGCCTTCCAGATATTATAGCAGAGAAGATCGCCAACTAACGGCAGTCATTTTTGCATTCAATTAATAATGCATTGCATCCAGTATCCAAGCTCGCAGATAATGGGCTTGTAATACAGCCTAACATGCCTCCCATATCATTAAGTTTAACTGTCACACTAAATATCAGACTGGCGTGCAGCCTTGTCAGTTTTTCTTTCTTTCTTTCTCATGAGAATGGAACAAGAGCAGCTGCAGGGAAGGAGAAGCTGAAGGGCTGAGATGATGCGGTGTGGCAGTAGAAAGCCCCTAAGGGACCAAATCATGGCTTGTTCACCACCAGGGCTTGGAAGGAACAGCAAGGCAGTGAGTGCTGGCAGGCAGCCCCTGGTGCTGCGCTGGCACATTGCAGCTTCCAAGGCTGCCTGGCTTGTTTAGCTGCTATTTGTTTCTAGAGCAAGAAGGGACATTGTTTGCTTGATTGTTTCAATATAAATGTGGGTTGTTTTTTTGTTTGTTTGTATGTTTGCTTTTAAATTCATCATCAATGAAACAGTCTCAGTTCCCCAGAGTGGAATGCATTTCAACTCGCAAATGCTCTTCTTATCTATTATAACCTATGATTATCACGACATATTACAACTGGCATAGAACCCAGCACTCCATGCCATCACTTAAATGGGCCTTGAACCCCTCTCCCCTCTCTAGGCTGTCTCCCAGGACTCCTAAGGACATCCTCCTAGGATCCATAGGGCCTGAAAGGCACAAATCACAGCATCCACTGAGCAGAACCACCTCCGTCCCCAGGCAAAAGGTGAATGTTTTTTTGTCATAAGTCAAATGAGTTTGATTTTTAAATTTCCACCCAAATAGTCGTTTTCTTCCAGAGATTATTTTTGGACCAAACCTATTGCTTTGCTGTTTGCACTACGAGCTTCCATTCCCCAGGAGCCTGGCTCTCATTTTACCTCCCCAAGATTTATAGGAACTTCTCCCATACCACTGATTTCTTCATAAGAGAAAAGATCACTTCAGGGACCTACCTCTGTCTCCAGCTACACTGTTTAACACCTCTAAATATTCCTATTTATGAACTAACATCTGGGTCAGTCTACATAGCGTAGTTTGAAAGCCATTAAGACAGATGCCTGCATTTCATTAAGCAAGATTTGATAAGGTGGGTAGGGTTACAGGGCAAGATTACTGTGGGAATTCAGTGAGTTTAAGCCTTCACTCCAGTTAATAAAATCAAACAATACATCATAAAAGTGTCTGGAAATTGGCTCAATAATTGAAATAGAACTGTGTGATGGATGGAGATTTATGGATGCTAATGCAGAAGCACGACTACATTCGAACATCATATCTAAGCCTATTTTCAATCCAGAGCCTCAACCCCAAGTCTGCCTTTTGTGCTGCTTTAAGGCAAAAGATTCTATGTCTTTTTTTCTTTCCAGAATGAAGAAAAACTCATAGAACAGACGGACTAGTTTTAATCTGAAGTCTCACAGTACATTCCAAGACAGTGGGATGTAATGGTGAGGCTGATGCTTACACATCTAGAGCAGACAGGGAACTCCCCCTCCTCTAGAGAATATTATGCCCTCCCTTAGCTCCATCCCTCTCCCTCAGCCCTGCTGGCAACCCTTGGTGTTGGCTGCTTGTAGGAAGTGTCCCCCTCTGCAGCCTTAATGAAGTGTGTGGCAGTCCTCCTCATTAAGACTTGGTGTTGTCAATAAAAGAGTCATTAAAGTAGTTTGATGAGGGGTTGGGAGAAAGAGAAAAGGTGCTGCAACACATCTACAGGGCAGAGGGCAGCTCCATCACACATTGTAACCAAACAGCAAGGGATCAATATCACCTTTGCATTAAACTGAAACCCATCCGTCAGCCTGAGGAGCAGCAGCCTCCCCGTGAGCTCAGCTCAGTGCTCTTTTCTCCCTTCCTATCTTTCCCATCCTCCCATTTACAGACCGTCCTTTTCCTGATGCTGATGAGCTTTTCCAGGAGGCCACAAAAGGCCACTTGGGATTTAAGCAGTGTAACCCATTCCCCACATCTGCATCAGAACACAGATGCTGGGAGATGCCTCCTCTCTCAGACCACCTCCACCCCAACCATCATGGGCACACCCAGGCAAGGAGTCCCTGCACATCCTTGCCATGTGCCATCTCCACCACAGAAGCACAGGAGGAACACATCAGTGGAGCCCTACTGAAATGCCCTGCTGTTACCAGGAACAATGACACTCTATACATTCTAATAGATACACCTCAACACATCTGCTTGCTTCCAAGAAGCCTTCATGACAGAGAAAATGCAACACGTCTGGGAGGTAAGTGAATCCAGAATCTGGCAGTCTATGCCAGCAGCAAGGTCTGCTAATTTAGATTTGCACTGGAATCAAATCTCTTCGCCATAAGTCAGAGCTGCAGCTGCTGACGCGTTTTTGTTTCTCATTGGCTTCAGAAAGTGATGAACGGTCACCTGGTGAAGCAGAGGTGCAGGGCCAAATAGTGCGGACATGGGAAGACCACTTAGCCTTAAAGAAAGGAAAGATGATTTATGAGGGTTGTAACCAACCTTTAACTGAATGACTTGGTCGCATGAGAAGGAAGATACATGAGCTGTTGGGCAATGGAACCGACGTAAGCATGTAAACTCTGGGATTACAGCAGAGCATTAGCATGGCACAGCTGATTAGTAAACCAGAAGAAATTATTCAAGCAGTCAGGTGCAAGACCAGATTGGAAAGAGGCCTTTTTTTTTCTTTTACTGAGTTGTTGGTCACTGTCAGAGGCAGCAAATGACACCCAGTGGTCCAACAATTTGACCTGGAATGGCAGGAGCTGTGATACAGAAATAGATGGACTGGCATCTGTTCTGTAAGAGCAAGAATGAAAGTCTGCTCTGAATTGGCGAGAGCCAAAGCACCGGAAAGGGAGGACAAAAGGGCAAGTGAGTGTACTACCAAAGAGAGCAAGCAGGATGAATAAAGAGGCTGGAAATGGATCTTCAGTGCTGCAGTGCCAGACTAGGTGAACAAATGACCTGATCCCGTTTAATGAAGCTTGTGATCCTCCACCCCCCTCCCCTGTGTAGAACGGGCGTCCCAGGGTCAGCGTGTGCCTGTGTGAGCATGCACACATCCTTATCTTATCTAATTACTAAAAGTTTCAGATTAATTTCGGCGCAGCTGCTTGAAAGGGCTGTTATCAGGCGAGGCTTTGCGGTTTAACCTTGTTACCCTTTTGTCGTTAACCTTTCTGAATGGCAGAGGGGAAGGCTGAGAGATCGTGATGTGCTGGAAGAGCAGGAAAGGGGGCAGATGGGAACCGAGGAGCCCGCATCCCTTGGCTGTGTGCATCTAGCTCCTCTCCTGGCCGTGTGACACACCAGCTGGCTGCTCACCTGCACTGACAGGCGCTGCACCCAGCCACAGCCCATTGCAGGGACACAGCTCCTGCCAACCCCTCCAGATCCTTGGATATTTCCCACTCTCTCATTTTACCTTGCATTGCTCAGCTCCTCGCAGGCTGCCCTGCTTTGTTTCCATAGCTACACGCAACCACATCTGGCTTCTTCCTGAGAAATTGGATTTCAAAGCAAGACGAGCCTTCAAAGGAATTTGTCCATTTAACAGAACAGCATTAGGGGAGAGTCCGACTGCTGAACTTCGGGCCAAAAATGATTAAGGTGGGGCTTTTATCATGAGGCAGCTTTATACCTACAGCCCACAGAGTGTGATGCTACAGAGCAGTGATGCAGAGGCAGCTGCCAGTCGCTGCCAGACCCCCTCATCTCCTTCCCAGCTGACCACTGAACTAAATGTGTTGCCTATTCACGCTTTCAAAAAGTGGCAAGGAAAAGGAAAAAGGTCATTTGCTGGGGACTCAGCCTGCCTGGCTCTGTCTGCAGAGGGGTGAGGTTGGACAGAAGGGTCCATGCTTGTGCATGGTGTGAAGGCTGTGAGTAACAGCACGTACATCTGCATGGCAGCTGAGACTCTGTGGCAAAACGGATTCCATTTTAGCAACATCTGCTGCATGGTCAGTATTGTCTTAACAAAATCTTCAGATAGGGCCTGAGGGGGACATCCAAGGTGCTCTGTCTCCAGGCTGTGGGATGGACGTGCAATCAAGACCACCCAGCATGCCTCCACACATTACACTACACTCAAAGCTCTACGATAACCTCAAGATCTGCAGCAAAAGACCAAAAAATCACAAGAGCAACGTGTTTCAGCAGATCAGATCTAAAGCAAAACCAATGAGGTAAACACTGCAACAGGAAACGTGTTGGGTGAAATCCCCACAGCATGAAGTGAGCACAACCCAGGCAGCAAAGGAAGGTGAAGCCTCACCACAACACCTGCAAATCAACTCGCTGCTCGTTTGACATGAGGCAAAACTTCCCCCATCCCCTAAATATGATAAAGTGGTTTGTCTCTTGGGCAAGGCTCGCTGACTGTCTCCTAATTCACTCTTTGCACCACGCTTTCGGAGCTACGGATATGCAGAAAACCCATGAGATGATCCTTTCCTTTGCAGTTGTAAGAGCGTTTTTCCTTCTGAGATTTGCATTGATCAGGTTTCATTGATCTCTATGGCACGTCTGAAGGCAGTTTCTTCCATCTACACGACCCAGTTCATCCCTTTATAAACTCGGCTTTTAATGTTAGGCTCTCTCAGCGAGCAGCTGCTTTTTATTTGCAGTCTGTAATGAGCTGAGGAGGATTTCTATGGAGAAGCATTTAAATATTTATCCCTAAACACCTCCAGGTGAGAACAAGCATACAGATCCATCTACTGTACACCCACCTGCATGCATTACCGTTCCTTGCATACAATAACAGCAGCTCCCATCTGCCAGGAGCCGTGGGCAGCTCACAGAAGTTCACATTTTGCTCCCATAGGAGACTCACTTTTCCCAATCCTGCTTCATGAAACCCTACCTGACTAGCAGATATAATGGCAAAGACTGTCTGTAATGGAGATGCATTCCAGCAAGTCAGTCTCCTGTGCAAGGCCTTCTGAATGGCAGCAATGTTTTCCATGCTGCATCCAGTGCCGCTGCAGAGCAATTCCTCACACAGCATCCCAAAAGCAAGAACGTGCTGCAAAACTGCTGGCAGCGTGTGCAAAACTCACATAGCAGCACGCAGAGTAGAAGGGAAAGGATGGAAATCAAGTGAATTTTGTACTCAGAATAGGAAACTTGTGTGCTCTGAAGTGGCACCAAACATGCCTTTGGACACAATGCCTTCATCAGAGCCCTCCATTCTCACTGCTCTTATATATAGAGTTGCTGTCCCAACCTAAAATAACTGCAGTCATTAGAGGAGTTTTCTTGCTGGTGAGCTTCAGATAAAGAAGGCTGCACTTGGGTTCAAAGTTTGGGAATACAAGGATGGGAAATAGTAGCAGTATATCCTCATAGCCAGCCTGCATTAACTCATTTGTATAGCAGAGGAGCGGATGTGGGACTGTAGGTTAATCGAATGCAATGCCACTTTTGTTTTGTAGAGTGCAGTTTGCACTTATTGACTGTCAAAGGCAAGTTAAAGTGCACAACCCTCCTATTTCTCCGGGCAAGATAGAAATATGAGCGGCTATTACGCTCTATCCCCTTCCTATGCAGGATGTAGGAAGTGGGGATGTTTAATTGCAGAGCAACCAAGAACTGCTTCTCCTCCTAAGCATTAGGGGAGGGGGTCTGCCTCTGCTTGGAACGGACCCAACCCATCTCCTGTTGTGCTGGGGGTCGGCACAAGGGGGTTAAAGCAATAGCCATACAGCTCCGGGTCTGCTGTGCCAGCAGGTGCGCTGAATTGTGCGCTAATGAAGGAGATGCTCGCCTAACTGCCACCTGATTAAAATGCTAATGCGGGGAGTTCGCTATCAGCTGTGTTGTTGCTGGGGGGGGGGGGGGGGTTGGGCTTCCTTTGCAGTTAGTTGGGCAGAGTTCGGCCTGTGAGGAGGCACGGAGCAGCTCAGCACCTCGACTGCCTCTTGTGAGGCTGAAAGAGGAGGAGGAGGCATCTGAAGCAGAGCTCTGCAGTTCCTTCCACCTTCTTCGGGGTGTCCCCACCCCCCTCTGCTTCCTTTCTCGTTCTGTCCCTGCAGCTGAGGGACCAGAGCATTAGTATCAGGTTTGCCTGGTGGAAAGGAGGTGGCAGGGCCATGATCCCAGAGGACATTCAGAGACTCCTTGAAGGTAACCACCGATTCCTCCTTGCTGCTCTCCTTGCTTAGCAGGAAAGGCCTGCAGTTATTGCAGGGGAAGAGTCTGAAAGGCCTTTAGCATCTCATTGTGCTGATCCAGAGAGGGGAGCGGGAGGTCTACAGGAGTTCCTTTTCTTCTGTAGCTGATGGGTGGCTTTGTGATCCTCAGGTTGTGTGTGTGGCTGTTGCATCCCTAATCCTGATGAGAGAAGCATAGGGGACGTGGCTTCTTGTCCCAGTGCTCTCAGTGTTGTCTGAGTGCCAGGGGTTGGTAGGTGGGTCTGTGCCTCTGTTAGGAGAGGGGCAGCTCTTTAGTGGTATTGGGGATTGTGCTTGTAGAGGAGGAGAGCATGTGTAAAGTTAAGGGGTGTTTTCTCCCCACCACGTGCATTCCGTTAAAGCAATGTGTGGGCTGTGCTGGGGAGCATCACTGGGTGGTGAGCCAAAGGGGCAGGCATACAGGGTAGAATAAACTTGTGTGCTGCAATGAGACCCCCCCCAACCTCCCTCTCAACCCCCCTCTCTCCCCAACCCAGCTTTTGCTACAGCTGTGGTAGTGGTGCATCCTGGTTCTGGTTGTTGTGCAGTGTTGTATGGAGCTTCTGAGCAGTTCTGCAAGGTTTTCCTGGTTTCTCTGCAAACCTGAGCCGCTGAACAGACCCCTTCCTACTGAAGCAGTAGCTGCAGTAAACTGGGTTTACCTCATCTGCCAAACTGTGCTTTGCAGCCATGAATGGATTCTGCACAGATGTGCAAATAACTGCTTGCTGTTTCTTTGGTGTCGTGCTTTGGGGTGTATTTATGCAAACAGGGGAAGCTATACTCAGGGTTTGTGGTTTTCTTTTTCTCTCCAGTATTGCCTTGCCTTCTGCAGTCACCTCTACTCACATGCTGACTTTCCCCTACCCTGCTGACTCTCATTGACCTTCCTATATATATATATAAAGCCTGAGCAGCAGCACTGCAGGCTGAAGCAGCAGCCTTAGCCCATTGCTGCATGTGTGCATGTTGCTGGCACATCCTGCTAGTGTAGGTGGAGGCAGGTGGTGGGAAGGAGCTGTTTGCATTCTGCTGCTTGATGCTCTGAGCTGTTGTTTGAGCCTGACCTGCTCTACCTCGAGGTTTCATGACCTTTGGTTTCCTGTTGCTCATCTGCTGACAGCACCAGCCTCAGTCATATCACAGAATGGCCTGGATTGCAAAGGCCCACAGTGATCATCCAATTCCAACCCCCTGCTATGTGCAGGGTTGCCAAGCACTTGACCAGGCTGCCTAGAGCCACATCCAGCCTGGCCTTGAATGCCTGCCCAGCTGGGGCATCCATCCCGGTTCTAGCAGTCAGAGCACACACACTGAGCCTCCCAGCCCATCAAAGCTCCCTCCCAAATGCGTTGTGTCTTCTCCCAGATGTAGGTGTGAATTCTCCCCTCTGCTTTTTAATCGTGGGGGCTTTGGTGAAGTTCACCCTTTCCCATTTTTGATGTGCAGCTCTTTATTGTTTGCCGCTGACGCTTCTGTAAACAACTCATTTCTGCACCTGCCACCTTCCTTTAACTTAGATTATTTTCTTGTTAGCTGACTGTTTTTAATTGAAGGCTTCAGATCTCCTTCTAAAGCACAGCCTTTGTTTGCTGACAAGTAGAGCAGGCTATGAATGGAGATTAATTGCATGTCACATACCTCTGTATCAAACTTGCTGTGTCTTAACAATCTATACAGACTCGAGGCCTTCCAGGAGCTGAGGAGGTTTCTTGCTATGCAGGAATCAGAGGAGCCTCATCAGGTTTGCAAACTGCATTACAATAAGAATTCTTGTATTTTAAGTAAAAAAATTACAACTCAATGAGCCAACATGTATTGGTGTATGGGCCATAATGTCTGCTTCCTTACATTAAGCTTTGTTCCATAGTGCAGGGCTGTATGCAAGGTGCCCAAAAGGCCAGTAGCCAACTGCTAGCTTCCAACAGCCTTGCTGTTATCACAGAAGACATCTCTGAGGTTGCAGTGGTTTGAAGCTGATATACCGTGGCTATCTTCTCTACGCTGTGATGCTGCAGTGCATCTGAATGCTGATTGCCTTATGTTTATGAATAGATGTGGTTGGGACAGTTTTATTACCCAGTTCCACATCACAAATAAGCAGCCCAAGTTGTCGTTAATTGCATGGGGTTTCAGTTCTGGCTCAGTCCAAGGGAAGCAGAGGGTGTGTTGCAGTTTTCCTCTGAAGGCTCAAACTGTGGTTCTTAGAATCATAGAATTACCCAGGTTGGAAAAGACCTTGAAGATCATCAAGTCCAACCGCAGCCCAACCAGTAGCCGATCTCTAAAAAAACCTCTGCTAAATCATATCCTTGAGCACCACATCCAAACGGCTCTTAAACACATCCAGGGATGGCGATTCAACCACCTCCCTGGGGAGCCCGTTCCAGTCCCTAACCATGTGTATCCCATTCCAGTACCTAACTACCCTTTCTGTAAAGAAGTTCTTCCTAATATCCAACCTGAACTTGCCCTGGCGCAACTTGAGGCCATTTCCCCTCGTCCTGTCACTTGTCACTAGTGAGAAGAGACCTGCCCCACTCTCACTGTAAGAACCTTTCAGGTACTGGCAGACGGCAATAAGGTCTCCCCTCAGCCTCCTCTTCCTCAGACTAAACAGCCCCAGCTTCCTTAGTCTCTCCTCGTAGGGCTGATTCTCCAAGCCCTTCACGAGCCTCGTTGCCCTTCTCTGGACCTGCTCCAGTACTTCCATATCTTTCTTGTGCTGAGGTGCCCAAAACTGGACACAGTACTCAAGGTGAGGCCTCACCAATGCCGAGTACAGGGGCAGGATGACTTCCTTAGTCCTGCTCACCACCCCATTCTTGATACAAGCCAGGATGCCGTTGGCCTTCTTGGCCACCTGGGCACACTGTGGGCTCATGTTCAGCCGTGCATCAATCAGTTCCCCCAGGTCCGATTCCTCCACACAGTCCTCCAGCCACTCCGCCCCAAGCCTATAGCGCTGCCTGGGGTTGTTGTGGCCGAAGTGCAGGACTCAGCATTTGGTCTTGTTGAACCTCATCCCATTGGCTTCAGCCCAGCTCTCCAGCCTGTCCAGATCCCTCTGTAGGGCCTCGCTACCCCCAGGCAGATCCACACTCCCAGCCAATTTAGTGTCATCTGCAAACTTTCTGAGGGTGCACTCGATGCCCTCATCGAGGTCATCAATAAAGATAGCGAAGAGGACAGGCCCCAGCACCGACCCCTGGGGAACACCACTCATGACCGGTTGCTAGCTGGATTTAACTCCATTTACCAATGTCTTAATGTCACCTGAGTTGGTTTTCTGATGGCAGATGGGTAGAAAAGAGCAACAAGTGTTGGTTGGGGGTGTGGGCACGGGAGAGATGCACACGGCCTCTAAATACCTTTCAGCTCTGCTTGCTGAGTGATGATTAACTCAGAGATTTAGTGCTGCCATTAAAAGGTTATTTACTCACCGGATTGGGGCGGCTGTGACATAATTCTTACAATGCTGTGCTCTTCGTGTGGGATTAAAGTGGATGACTGCAATTGCCTCTAGAAACCCTCCTGAAGCACTTGATGAAATCTCAACTGTTTTCCTTTTCTTTCCCCCCCCCCCTCTCTTACCTTTGGTAGCTGCAGGAAATGAAAGGGAGAGTCCTGTAAACTTTCAGAGTGGATCACAGAGAGCAATCTATAAACATCAAGAATATAACGTTACCGACAAGCAGTAAAACTAACATTGGGGTGATTTACTCCGGAGCTGCTTACATATTGCTCTTCCTGATCCACTTGGAGAGTTTATGGTCAGGCTTTCTTTTTCATTTCCTGGCGCTATAAACATTGTGGCTGGCTCTGAAAGGGCTCTGCCTGCTTTGCAGGAGGGACCACAGCTCTGTTATAACTTATCCAGCAGCTGATCTGTGCTGACATGGCAGCAAGTAAATACCGTATTGCAGCTGATGGCATACTCACAGAGCTGATCTGTGCTTAAAGAGGGCAGAAGAGCTGCTGATGTTGGCCCAGTTTGTGGTTCTTGTTTGTTCTCATTGCAGCCTGCAAGGGTTTCTATCTCTGACTGATCTCTACAGTGTTGTCTTAAAGCTGGTTTGTACATAATAAACTGTCCCCTCAGCCTCCATCTTTTCTTACAGTAAGTTTCCCAGGGCAAGGTATGTTCTCTGTGCCTAGATATGTGTATGTGGTTGTTTCTTGTGTTATTTATAAGCAGTGCAAGTCCAGCACTGTTTTGTTTGTCGTAAGTTGGTGCTGTATCTTGGAGGGGGAATTAAAACAGAGTGGAGGCGTGCTGAAAACGAAACTTAACCAAAGCAAAAGATCCAGCAGAGCCTCAGTGGGATACCAGGCAGGGTGAGGGTGTTCTGACCTGATGCTCCTGGTGCTGCTTTAACTGCTGCTGGGTGTAGGTGTGAGTTCAGAGCAGCACTGTGAATGTGTTCCTGCCCATCAGCAGAGGCGTGCGAACTATGTGCTGCCATCAGAGGGGATGCATTAGGGTGCTTGGATGTCCTCAGTGCTCTCCTTGTGCTTCAGGCTCTGTTTCTTGGCCGCAAGTGGTGGCTGTAGCGTGGGGCTGCAGGCAATGAGGCACAGGTGGTTCAGCTCTGCTTCCCATGTGTTGTGAAAGCATCAATGTTAGGAGAGAGCTGACAGGGACCTGGAGGAGTCTGGATGTGGCTAAAATGTGCTTCTCAGCTCCAATGGGAAGTGGTGCTTTCAGCTTTCATTCCAGGAATGAGAGCAGAGGGGTTGCAGAAAGCAGTGCCCTGATCTGGCTTCTCTCCTCCTTCTTCAGGCTGCCATGCTCAGCGCTGCATCTCTCTGCTCCTCTTCATCACTGTAAAGACAAAGTGGGAAGGGAGCCCTGTTTGTGGGGATGCACATCTGCCCCATTCCCTGAGCACGCAGCTTGCTCTGTCCTTGCTTCTGTCCTTTGCTTCAGAAAGATGTGCTTCTCTTTTTTCCCTCCAGCTCTCAGCCTCTCTTATGTTTGCCATTAAACAGGTGATGAAAATAAGAGCTCGTGACTTTAGCAGGGGAAGTTATTCATTTCTCCTGTGGCACTTTGATCTCTTGTGCTCGCAGGTAGAGGAACTGTTTTGTTAAGGAGCTATAAAGGTTCCTGGGGCATGCTGAGCAGTGCTGGCTGCTGTACCAGCAGCTGAAGCATAAGGAGCTGCAAGTCTTGCAAGCAGGATATTAAACTGACATTAGTGTCACAGTATGGGGGCATGAATTAAAGGTTGGAGAGGGCTGTGGGTGTACAGCATCACAGCTTTGAAGCCAATCTTTGCTAGAGGAAAGCAGCAGTAAAGCTGCCGGAGGACAGGGATGATGATGCTTTCATTTACAGAGCAGGTGTGGTTGGAAATGTTCTGTTTTTCTAAGAGGCTTCTGTTAGGAGTGTAAATATTCATCCAAATAGAAGGCACTTAATCTACCTGTAGTCTCTTTGTCTTTCAGTCCAGGTTAGATTTCTACATATAGCTGTGCTTTCCAAGTGAGAGAGTGCCACATTTACTTCTGCCAAGCTGTCCTGTTGGGCTCAATGTATCTGAGCATTAGCAGAGCACGTGGTGTGATATATCTGTATGTGGGTGAGTGCACAACCAACCTAGTGTTCAATGTCTGCTCCTTAGGAAGGTTATTGTAGTGAAAACCACAAGCTGGGATTTCCTTTAAGTATTGGGTGTAAGGTGTTTGCTGTATTAGAAGTGTTTTGGCTATTTCTGTGAATGGCAGCCCTTCAGCCTTTCATAGCAGTGGATTTTTAGGGTTTGGGGTTGCAGGGAGGTATATGGGAGGTGTTGGGTGCTGCACACAACAGAGTAAGGCAGTGGTTAATGAGAGAAGTAAATGCACGTGGCAGAAGAGTGGTGTTCAAGCAAGGCATCTGACCTGAGCTAACTCTAATGTTGCTGGGTGTCAGTGGGGGACAGACCCATTGGAAGCTGTGAATCCTGGAGGCTCATGGTGGGCTGACAGTCTGTCTTCCTCATATCTGCACCAGGGCTTTGTGATCCTTGAGATGCTGATGCTGTTCTCAGCCAAGGCTAGGTAGCATTAGCTGCCTATTAGCTTTAACTTGTTTCTTTCCCTTTACTCAGATGCTGAGTGCTTCCTGGTGGATGGACTGCAGAATGAAAACTTGAGCCCTAAAGCAAGGGAACAGAGGAACACAATTCTCTTTGGCTTCCAGCAAGCCAAGGCCAGGTATGTGTTGTCTCTGTACGCGTCTCCTAATGAACAGTGCCATAACTTGGGGTACTGCATGCTGTATTCAGGCAGTGGGACAATTGGCCCATGCTTTGAAAGGTAATGAGCATTCAGGAGCTGCTATAATTGAGAGTATGTTGTGTCCTTCTGTTTACATCAGCTGGTTATATTTGGTTGTCTGCAGAGCCATCATTGCCTACCTTTGGGGTCTCTTGTTTCTTAAAGCAGAAAATGTGATTTGGGTAGCATCTGTACAGCTCTTTGCATACAAATCTGATGCTCTTCTTCCTTCACCATGGTGCTATTGGGGGTTTTATGTATGGGGGGGGGGGGATACATTACTTGATACTGAGATATGTGGATGAATCAATGCAGTAAGCAAAGGCTCACACTGCTGGCTTGCTTCTGAAAGTATCCATTCCAGTTGTGGCTCCTGAGCCCAAATATGCATTGCATGTACTCTGATACAGTAAAAGAAGATGACTTCCTAAGTTAAACCTCTGAACTGTGTTCCCAAATCTGCTGACCTCAGCCTTGTTCAAGTCTTGAATGAGGATGGGAGCTGCGTCACTTGGATTCGAGAGCAAAGCAGACAAAGGTTGTGCCGTGGTGCTAAAATCAAGGAACATAAAACAGAAAGCATGTTGCTGGAGGCTTAAATGCAACTTGGAGCCTCAGCTGCATTATATTTCTGGCTGGAAATGTGATGTATAGCTTGCTGTTAGTGTTCTAGTTAAAAGATATGAGTTGTGTCATTTGAAGTTAAGACCTGACAATAAAACTCAGGGTGGCTGACTGATGGAAGCATCCCATTGAAATAAAACTGCTGTCAAGTCCCTGAGATGCAGAGAGTTTTATCCTTTGGAAGGGCACAGCCAGATCCTATTCCCTGCAGTCCCACTGAAGAACTTTGCAAGATGCCCTGCTGTATCTTAATCGATCTTTCCTGCTGGCTAATTATGCATCAGTTTTACTCAGCAACACGGGACTGTGTAATTATCAGCCTGGGTTGCCCTGAATAATTGAAACAAACGGGATGCAGAAGATGGAAGCCTTTGGCAATGGGGCTGTGATGTATCTAAGGGAGAAAACGTGCCTTGTAGTGCTGGGGAGGAACCTTTTGGAGTGGGTGCAGAGGGCTGATGTGGCTTCTGAGGCATTGCCAGGTAGTGACTTTGGGATGGAAAGAGTGAAGTAAACAGGACTATGAACCTGAAGTATTCAGACATTAAAGCAAGCTTATATTTATTCCCAGCGGTCTTGAGAGCTTAGGAGTGATATATCCTTGTATGATCCAGCACTAGGTCTGTCTTGAATGAATTTTACAACCAGTACCGTGGCACCTGATCAATGTGTGAAGTCCTGGATGTTCAGGTTATAAGATATGGGCCCCAGCCCTGCTGCTTATTGAAACAGATTGCCAGTAAGTGTGGAGGGGGAAGTGAGACCCATAGCAAAGAGCACAGGGCACTGCTGATTTCCTCCTTGTGTTTTATTGCTTGGTGGCATTTGGAAATGGTGAGAAGAGCAGTGTATAAACGCTCTCCTTCTGCCCTGAGCCATTAACGCGATGGTTTGTGGTGGGAGATGACTGTAATGATGACTCTCTTTTTATCTGAAAGGCTCTGAGCAAGCCCTGCTCCTGGTGGGGTGCACAGGTCTGTCCCTTTGGGGCTTCCTGTGGCTTCGTGGCTGCTGCTCAGGAAATCAGCAGCAGTCATGATCAGGAAGTGCTGCATAACACAGTGTAGGGTTTCATTGTTTGGGTTCATCATGGACATAAGTAAACTGCTGAACTACCAAGGAGAGACACACGGGCTCTGAAAGGGAAGAGCTTCATCTCAGCTGATTATCCTGAGCCGCTCTCATAAGTGTTCCTGTAACTTCAGGTCTTCGTAAGGCAGCTCTCCCCATGGCCTCATAAGAGCCCCTGCCAGGAGGGCCCTGATGGCTGTAATAGGAACAAGTGCTGGGACTCTGTCTCCACGCGCTACCTGGAAGGATATATTGTTCCCCTCTTGCTAGGAGGAGTGCGGTAGGTAGGAGCTGAATTCTATTTGCAGCTTATATATATATATTGAGGCAGTCAAGAGTATTTCTGCTCAAGGAGCTGTGTTGGAGGCACTGCCGCAGTGCTTGTGGGAAGGCTGTCACCATGCAGCTGAGTTACGAGTCCCCGTGCTGTTTTACTTTCAGAAACCATTTGGTTGTTTAAAGTGTGTCACTGCGTTGGAAAAAAAATGTGGTGTTTTCCTTTGGTTTCCCCCCTCTCTTTGCAAACTTGGACCCTATTCTATTTTCTGATTTCATATACAAAACCTGGCGGTATATACATCCTTTTTTTCCCCCTCCCTAATCTCTTTTGGATGTTAATAGTCTCTTCTACTTTATTGCTGTCCCCAACTGTATCCATTAGACGAGGCATAGAGAGAAGCTGGAGGTGTGATCCCCAACAGGACAGTGACAGCAGCATCAACACCTTGACCAACAGCTGAGGATGCTGCATGGAAAAGCAAAGTGTGATGGGTAGAACTTGCTGAAAAAGCAGCTTTGGTTTGATGGAGGGCAGTGGGAGGATGCTGTGTGCCATGCTGGGGTTGTACTCACCTTCCAGAAACCCCAGAGCTTGTCAGTTGCTTCTGTTTTAGGACGGTTGGTGCTGAGGGTTTGTTTCAAGCTGTTCCTTGGGAAGATTGCTGCTGTTTCTTATGTCTTAGCAAAGGCAGCTGCAGAGCGAGCAGCAGATGTCCAACACCTGGAACGAATCAGATACATGGCTCTGCTCAGGATCACAGACCTGTTCTTGTCCTTTGGCAAGAGCAGCAAGCAAAAAAAGATGTCATCTTGCTGTTAAATGACCTCACCTCAGCATTTAGGCACTTCTAGAGCAGCAAAGATGGCAGGGGGTGAGATGGGGAGAATGGGATTGACATATGGATATGGAGATAAATACTACCTCCATCTCTGTGGAGGCAGAGAGTTGTTTAAACTCCCTCTTGGAAGGTCGATTTGTACTGATGGATACAAACTGTTAGTATTTCCCCCCCCTGCAGTAGTGCTAAAAGGAGAATCCCAAGTTGGGAGGGACCCATAAGGATCATCGAGCCTGGCTCCTAGCAGAGGCTCAAGGCAGACCTATCCCATGCCAAAGCAGAGATGAAAAGGGCTTAATGAATGCCCTTGGAAATCCAAGTGGAAGCATAAGGATAAACCCAGTGTGGGGTGGGGATCCTTGGGTTGTGCTGTGAATCTCAGCAAGCCATGGCAATGTGTGGCTTGTGTGTGCTGTTGCATCACTGAGCTGCTGGTTTTACTGGTTTACAAGTGCAGCTGAACTGTCGCTGCTTCACACAGCTCCTGGGGTTGAGCTTGATGCTGCAATACTGCATTATACATCAGGTGCTGCTATGGGGCCGTAAATGGTTCACAAATGGAAGTGCATCCAAAACTTTGCATAAAGCAGAGTGATTGGCCTGTTGTAGTAATCTCGAGTGTATTAACTGCCATCTATTGCTTCATTTTCAACTCTACTGTAGAAGTTTGGAGATTGGAAATGAAAGAAAAACTGATTTTTGGGGGTAGTTTTGCTTCATTAGTGTGAATTCACTGCCTGCAGCTCATTATGCTGAATAATGTGCAACACCAAGATGAAAAGAGCTTAAGAATATGACCTTATAGGGCGGATAATTGAGCACATTAACACTGGGGCTGGTCCCACCGTGTTGTCCTTCATTAGGCCAAGTGCTGGGTGTGAGCATTCCTTCTGTTACCAGCACTCCAATGGAGTACTGACTTCTTATTAAGGTCCAGTGGAGTTGAATTTATTCTGTAATCTCAGTAGGAGATTTCTCCTCCCCCCCTTCCTTCCTTTGGAGAGAGATGAGGAAGGAATTCTTTGCATTCAGTTGGACAAATTCAATTCAGCTGTTATCACATTCTACCTGCTTTTATACCTGGGGTGAACGCAGCCCCTCACTCTGCCACTAATGCAGTTTGGTGCCGTTTGGCTTTGGCTCCTTTCAAGTTAATTCCCATCACTTCCATATCAGCTGATAAAATTACCCCTTATTTCACCATCCATTTCCTGGTGAATACATTGTTAATCTGAAACCCGAGGACTGTGAATGATTGAAACTGTGTAACCAGATTCTCTGCCTATCTGCTTCTGTAGCATTTAGCTAGGAAATGCATTTGAACTGGTTTGTAACAAGGCTGTGCTAATGGTGAGCTCCCCAACCCTCTTTATTTTCCTGTGCTTGAAATCTCGTGCAGCATTGATTACTTTTTTCATTTGCTTTTTTTTTTTCTTTTCTTTTCTTGCAAACATTTAAAAAGCACCAAACAAATTAGACTGTCTTGGTATATCTAATTTAACAGCTGTGGTGATGTGAGTGTTCTTAATTGGACAAGAAAATGCCGGAAATTTGATTGAAACCTGACTTCATTGCATGGTTCCTGCTGAAATGGAGCCTGAGAGGAAAGTGGGGTTTAGGCTCTATAGATGCTAAAGCTGCAAGGAGACCATTATATCCATCAAGTTTGACCCCTGGCGTAATACAGACCGTAAGCCATTTTGCTTCCAACCCCAAATGGGTCTGCTTTGAATCCATCAGCAATGGGATGTGGCAAAGGGGGTGTACATTGGTCAGCCAGCTCACCCTGTGAGCTTCTGTGAAGCCTTACCTCTATGGGAGGCAGTGGAAGGTGTTGCTCTTTTTGGCCAGCAGGTTCTCCTTGGGAAGGAGGCATTCTGGCTAACTCTGTGACTCGATTTCCCTTTGCAATGTGACAAAACCACTTTCTTTTCCTTGTGACCGTTCCCCCTTTGAGGTCTGTTTATACAGTTGAGTTGCAAGTTTGATTGGGGCCCATTGGAGACACAGCTGCTCCGAGACTGATGAATTAGGGCTGGGATGTGCATGTTTTTCATGGGCAAAGCACATAAACCCTTCCAGACAAGTGACACTTACTCATACTCATGTTTGCTTGCATGAGCAACGCTTCGTGTTTCCAATGGAACCAATTCCTGTCTGGCCCCAAAATATGCCCTGATGAGGTGAGAGAGGTGGGTGGTTCACTGCAAACTATGTGGGGGGAAATGCTTGTAGGATGGCTTTTGTTCAAGTCCTGGCAGCACAGTGTTCATTCTTTGGCTTTGTGATGGAAACTGGATATCTTTGGGTTAGCTCCCTGCTCTACTTATCGCATCGAAATTCTCCATGGGTTTCCTTTGAGTTGGTTTTGCTGGAGGTTAATCATATGGCAGGAGGTGTTCCTTCCCTCTCCATTTCTTCAAGGTCTGAGGTAGCCCAGACCTTTGTCTTTTCTGTGCTATTTGCTATGCTTTGAGTGCTGCCCTTCTTAGGGGATTCCTCTTGTAGCTGTTAGATGGAGAAAGGGAGTGGAAACAGCACCTACCAAAGCTCATCCTTCCCTCTGATGCAACCTTCAATATACACAGAAGGTCTGGGGGGAAGAAAGCTTGTATTTAAGTAACTTCAGTGAGCAAACTGGAAATGCTGTGCCACCCTCAGTGGGTGCCCTGCAGGCTCCAGGTCTTCATGTGGCAGGTGAAGGAATTCAATCCTCACTTTCATCTCCCATAAGAACATCTTCTCCCCGCTCCAGATTGAATCTTCAAACTCTTTCATTCTCTGCTTCAGCATTTCCAGAGTGAAAATGATCAAAGCAGGAGATGAAAGACTCATCCTGATCCGATGAGATAAGAATTTTGACCGTTTCCTTATGCCTCAGTAAAATAAATAACCAAAAGCAATGCATCTTTTTTGGGTATATTTTTGTCCCCCCCCCAGTCTTTGATTTGATCAGAGTGAAACTAACGTGGGCTTGCTGGTCCGGTAGGAAATGGAACTCAATTTAACATTTTTTTAAACCATTTTACTGTATTAAAAATGACAGAGGTTAGAAACAAAGCTCTTATACTTTTATTGAACTGGAATGAGAAGTGACAGAAAATCATTTTGGTCCTAGTGCAGTAAATGTTATCACTAAAACATGTTCAGGGGGAGATTAGGACGGTCTCTCAAGCACAGGAGACAAAAGTTCACCAAACGAGAAGTGATTTCTCTGTCCTTGTCTTGGGATCAGTGTCTGTTCAGGTTTGGGGATGGATGAGGTTGGGGTGAGGAGGAAGGATGAGGACTTTGGGGCTCTGCATGTTGTAGAGCAGGGGGATAAAGGCATGGGGCTGCTCTGACTGTTCCTCTGACCTTAAGTGTGTTCTGGGATGGAAAGAGGAGGTGCAGCTGCCATAGGATGCATAGGAAAGAGTTGGTATTAATAGGGGACTGCTGTCAAGAGCAAGGGATATCTGCAGCCCTTTCTAGCTGCTGGTATGGCTTCTTCCAATGTATTTAGCTGTTATTTATCACCATAGGAGCCCATTCTCCCAGAAGAATCCCTTGGCTGCACGTGTTTTCTTTTCCTTCTTGTCCAAAGAAAACGAGACAAATAAATATTATGCCCTTAATCAGAATTCTGTTGTTGTTTTCTAATTAATCTGTGTCAGTAGCTTGAATGTTTGTATTAAATCATTTTCTTCATGAAAGCTTTTAATGAGTAAACAAATTGATTGGATTTTTACAGACTGGATTCTTGCCACTGATGCCTATAGACCAACCCTTTGTTATGCATTTTGCTTGTGAATGGGTCACTTTGTGGTTTCTCCCAACTCCTTGATCAGTTTCCAAGCTATGCCTATGTTGTTTCCATATTAAAATGATTCATGCTATAGCCAAAGTCGTGCTCAAATGTGTTGTGAGAGAGAAATCATGGAGGATTTCTTTCCATCATGGCCATCCCTATGGTGGATGTTTGTCCCGGCCTTCTGAACTAGAAATGCTTTGTGTGAGCTCCTTGCTGGGCAGGAGATGCTGCTGCACGTCACTCCAGGCTTTGAGATATTAGTGCAGGAGAATTGGGAAGCATGGATTTGGTGATGTGCATCCTGTTGAGTTTTCATATTTGTCTTGCAGTTCTGGGTCAGTGATCTTCCTATGCTCCTAAATGAGGATGGTGCCTCTGCTAGATGGAGGTGGCCAAAGAGCAGAGAGCTGGGGTGGGAGGAAAATGGGAACGAAACTGGAAGACACAGAGATGCAAAGGCTGGTCAAAGCCATCTCAGTATGTTCAAGCATGTTGTTGAGTTCCTAACGTGACCTGCTCTCAGAAGAGCTGCAGGACAGATTGCATCCCTGAAAGCAGCTCTTTGCAGTCAAGGCTGTGAAGGCAATGGCCACGTAAACCTCTCTGCATTGAGAAATAGACCTGCAGTAAGAGGAGAAAGTTGAGAGCCTTTGAAGCTCTTGCAAAGGAGAGGGGATCTGGTTAGCAAAAGGGGTTCCTTAGGTAGCAGGGGATGCCCTGAGGCCAGCTGGCATCATTAGGACTTGTTACCTCTGTTTGTTTCTTGCACAGAATACGTTTAGACCATTCACTGGATTCATAGCAGTGTGTCTGGTGTGATTCTCCCATCTGTCACTTATTCATCAGGCTGGAAAAAACAAAAGTCATTGCAAAAAATCATGTGTGCTTATGCTATAGTTTCTTTCATTTATTTATGTGTTTTTTGTCTTGTAGGTACCACTTGGAGTTTCTGCCCCGAGGTGAGTACAAGCTGGTGGGAAGGAGGGGGGGATTCTCACTGTTAGGGGGTTGGGAAGCAGGGGAGGGCTGGTTGTGTGCTGATTTCTTTGCGGAGTCAATGAGGAGAAGAGCTTAAAATGAACTTGGAGCTGTGTGTGGGGCAGCTCTTGGGGATGGAGAGGTGCAAGGCTGTGGTAAGGGCTATGGCAGGAGCCAGAGTTGGTATTCCTTTCGTGTAGAAGTCAGTTTTTCTTCTCAAGAGTGAGTAAATGGATGGAGCTTTGAGTGATGGATCCAATGGAAGGTTGCCCTGCCCATGGTGTGGGGTTATGGTCGCTTCCAACCCAACCACTCTATGGGATATGAATATCTTGGACAAGCCCAGGAAATGCTCCTACTCAACTCCAATGCAGTCTTGAGGTTCAGAAAGGACAGCATATTCCTTGGCCATTGACTTGGTGGCAAACGTTGTAGGGTATCCTTCAGCATGCTGCTTCCAATCTTACTGCTCCCATGTTAACCTGAACTTGATGTTGAGTCAACCTCCAGGTGCAGCCAAACAGCCAGGCTGTAAATTCCTCAGGACCACGAGCATCCCTTGTTATGTCTGTCATCAAGCTGGGAGATCCTGCTCCCCACTTTGATCTCTGTTTCTGCAGTAATGTGGGCAATGTTTTAAGCTTTGCAGGGTACCTGCAGGTTGCCAGTGGTGTCAATGAGTACTTCTGCACATCCAGGGCAGCTAATGGATATGTATGTCCTCAGGGCTGACCTGGAGTTCCTTTTGATTCTGTATGGGATTGGCATAGTTGAGCTGTGATTCCCAATTGGGGACATTAAGGTACAGCCAGGCTATGGCAAAGGCATGTGGTTTAGTGGGCTTACTGCAAGCAACGAGTGCAGTAGGTGAGCACAAACAAGGATCTGCCAGCGTTCAAATGAGATGGGAGCTGGGGGCTGTAATAAAAACCCCTGTGAGCATTCTGAATCGGTTAATCCTTCATTTACTCCAGGAATAAATTCCAGTACGTTACCTCCTTGATCAGGGCCCACTTCCAGCACATCCTGCCTGTCTGGCAACACAGAAATGTCAGAAATGCAGCAGCGTTGCAATTCCCTTTAGAACAGTGTTATCACATTTTAATATGAGCCTCAGCGCAGCCTCGGTGCTTCTAATTGCTTTCAAACCATTGTTTTCGTGCGTTCGGTTGATGAACCCAGCATCTGGCATCATTTGAGAAAGTACAACAGACAGCTGTGCTCAAAATTAAAGGAGGGGGGGGAAAAAAAAGTGAGGATTAGAACACATAAAAGGGCTGAAAATTAGTCGTGTGGGTTGTTTTTTTTTCTTTCTTAATTCTGAAAGTTCAATTCGGAAGGTGGAGGGGAGGGATCTGCTTTTGTTCTGTTTGAAATATCACGTTCCTTTACGGAGCTGGAAGCCTAAATAATGTATGGAGGGTTGGTTGGTGGAACTGTGTAGAGTTGATTTGTAAATGAAGCGTGCAGCCCACAGCAGGGCTGCAGTTATGCTGTGCGAGCAGTTGGGTCTTGAGGTGGCGTAGCAAACTTGAACTCATCCCAATGCCATTTTGGAGATCCAAAGCTATCCTGAAGAAATGCACTGAAAATAGAGCAAGACGTGGGCTGGGAATGTTGCCTTGGCTGCAGGGAATGAAGCTGTGGGAGGAGGAGAGGTGGTGATGGGACTTGGTGTGTGGACTGGAGACTGAGTGTAGGGCTTGTGCCTTTTAAAGGCAAAGCAGGTAACAAAGATAACAGGTCGATGGGGGCGGGCGGGAAGGAAGGGCTGATGCTTAGAAGGTTTGGGATGCTCATCTTAAGACCAAAACCTCAATGGTTGCAGCTTTCCCACCATGTTGGGTTCTGGTATTGGCCAGAATTAATAGAATCACACTTGATATCTCCCAGCAAGCAGAAGAAGCAATAGTATTGAGCATGGTTTGGGTAGAGCAATCCAGTTGCAGAAAGATGGAGCTGAACGGAGTGCAGTGTACCCAGGGATACTGCTGACTGCAGTATGGAGGTGCAAGATATTGGTGCCTTGTTCCTTTGGTGCTTTTTGAACAGAGCATGAGAGTGACTCATTTTCTTTTGGAGGAGGGTTGACTGCATTTGTGAAGCATTTTATGCCCCTTATATATTTTATGTGCAGCAACCTCCTCTTTGTGGAATGAGAACCAAGGAAAGCTGGCCAAAAAAGTCCACCCAGGGCCTGGATCTGCTTTGCTTCTCCCTCAGGTTGCTTTCTGTGCTTCTCAACTCAGAACTGAGTGCAGGGGAAACGTTCTGCATCAGCTTTGAGCAGAAAGGAGCGGTGTGAGGGAGCAGCACCAGGCCATTCTGGGGTACTGCAATGCATTGGGATTCATGGAGGGAGGGGAAAACTACAGGCAAGAGGAGATGGTTCATTGACGAGAGGTGGGGAGCACTGCAGAAAGAAGGGTTAGGAAAGAGGTTCTTGCGGCTAAATAAGAGAGCTCTGCAGCGGGGCTGAAGTTTGGCTTTGCTGGAATGGAGCTCAGCATTGAATTGCTGCTGTGCCTTAAAAACCAGGAGCCTTCATGTTTTGCAACAGGCTTAAGTAACTGTGGAAAGCCCTAGGTCCCTACTCTCATGGTGTGTATATATATATATATGTTTAGATGGAGTATGTATTGTTTTACCTCTGTTGGCCTTACTTGCCTTGGCTCAGATGCACAGTGCTTCATGGGTCGCTAGCTGATAGAAGGGCTGGATGCCACAGCAGTGCATGAGATAAGCATAGCCGAGGCACGCATGCAGTTTCCTTTCGTTAACTGGCATTTGACAATGGCCTTCAGTATCAGATTTATGAAGTAGCTTTCCTCTAGGCAACCTCAAACATATTGAATCAAACTGAAGCAGAGCTGGATGGGAGACGGAACCGCTGCTCCCTGCTATTGCATACTTGGTTCGTGTAGTTATGACAAGTACAAGTAGCAAATCATTAAAGCAGCAAAAACACCATCTTTACTGTAGAGATCCCCCTTTGAAGCTGAGGCGGAGTGTTCCTGAATTAATGGAGTGCATGGTGATTTTCCTAAGTTTTATTTATAAAAAAGCCTCTTTGCATCCATGCCAAGAGTCTCCAGCTCAGTGGTAAGCAGGGTTCAAGCACAGAAACCCTGCTCTAGATTGATGATGTGTTGGAAAAGGCAAGGGGAAAAAATAGCAAATTGACAATATTTGTACCATATTGTTAAAATATCCATCCTATCACCATGCGTGGAATTCCCCTGCTTTATAAACACGAGTGCCAGCTCCAATCCTCGAGATGTCATAACACGGGAGAGACGAAAAGAAAACACAAAAACTTGGGTTTGAACGCCCTTCTGAAGTCCTGGATGTGTTTGGGTGCTGTGTGGGACAGAGTTAATTAATGGCAAATAGAATATACACAAAGGCACATGTTCTTGGAGTTAAAAAAAAGAAAAGCTTTAACATCAACACTTCTGACAGCTCCCTTTGTCAGCAACTGAGCTTTGCTTCCTGCAGCTCCAAGCGTGCGGTTCTCCTCTCTATGGGCATTATAACCTGGGCAAACTAGTCTTAATAAAGAGAGTGCTTCTAGCATCCAAGTCTATCATTTCATAGTCCTATAGACTCTGAGCAGCTGCATGGTGTTGCTTTTATATGGGCTTATAAATGATGCTGTTATCTTATGCACAGATTCTGGAGGCGAGCAATGACTTTAGGAGCAAACTTGGGCACATAGGTGCTCCTATTGATGTCCGTGGGTAGAAAAAGCCAAGAGATGCGTAGCTTTGGTACCTCTGCTTTTTGTGTTTTGAGGCACTTTCCCTTCCCTATCATGTTTTCAGTGCTGCATTGCTTTATAGAGCGGTAATTCTGCCCTTTAGTGAGACTCCATCCTGAAGGACAACTGTAAAATCACCCTCTGCCCTATCACAAATGCCTAACGAGCATCTCCCCCAGTCCTTGGATTGCCCATCACCCCACTGTGTGCTCCCAGCTCTTGTCTTTGCACTCTCTGTTCATACTTAGATCTTCTCAACAGTCAAAATTGCTGCAGATACGGGCAAGACAGCCTCCTTGTGTCTTGCCATTGGAATATGTTTGCTAAACTCCAGCTCCCTCATGGGTTTATTCCACTTCTTCCCTGTTTGCAAACACAGGCTGACCCTCCAGAAGCTGCAACAGGCATTACTCAGAGCTACTCCTCCCTGCTACCATCGAGGCACCTTTTTAGACACCAAACTGTGTTTGCAGAGCTGCTCTGTGAGTTATTGCAGTGCACAAGTGCAAGGCCCAGCTTCTCAGCTGCTGTTTTGCTGCATCCTTACCAGAGCTGCTAACTCAGGAGATGAACCCAAGTGCAGCTTTGTGATCTTCCTGTTCCTCAGCATCCCCGTATTCTTTAAATGACAGCTTTGCCTCTTCAAAGAGCCTCACAAGCACTAATTTACTCGTGTCCAGACATTGTAGGGAGCTTTTAGCTGGTTTTGCTCACGTTGGATGGGCTTTATATTTTGCTGGTGTGTTACCAGGTCATAAAAGAAAGACTAAATCTTGTTTACTTGTTTACATCCCGTGGGAATCTGCTGCTGCTCCGGGTTTCAGGCTCGTTCCTAACCAGGCTGAGATGTGCTGTGCTTCCCCTGTCAGCAGCTGTTCTGTGTAGCTGCTGCCCACTTAAGAGGTGGAATATACAGTGCCTTTACTGAAAGGGTGCCAAGGGCTGTAAGAGAGGAGCCGGAGGGAGGAAGTCAGAGGGGGAGGGAGAGAGCAAATGCACGTTGAGAATAGGAGGGGAAGGGAAAAGCAGAGAGGAGAGCTCAGCTGAAGAGGGGCTGGCTGGGATACAGAAAATGAGGAGTAATGGCCAAGTTGCAGTGTGAGCTCAGCAGCTTTTGCATCTCCCTGGGCTTGGGGGGTTTTGTGAGCCTTCGAGTTTACCACAAGCTTAAGTTTCTTAAGCAAGAGCTTTGTGCTCTCACAGGGCAGCCCTGCTGAAGTGTTCTTCTAGGCAAGGCTTGCAAGTTGCAGGCTGCTTGAATATCATGTGCAGGGGGTGTTTTTGGTATGAGAGTAGGTGTTTATAGGGGTTATTATAGAAGTAGATCCATAATCAGTGGCGGGAGAGCTTTTAGTATTTGCATGTGACTCAATGACATCCTGGTTATCTTCTCTATCATATCATCATGAGGCTTCTTTGCTACATAACGGGGAGAGAAAATAGTTTAACTCAATGATTCCTGAGCTTTCCAGCCTTCTTCAGGCTTGTTCTCTCAGAGCTGAGTTACAAAACTTACACAGGTTTCGGCACAATAAAAGGCTCAGGCTCTTTGTAGGGCTTTGATAAGAGCAGGTTTTGCTCCCCAGCTGCAAAACTGCCGTTTATCTCCCTTTAAGGACCTTGCAGCTGCACGGCCGGGTTTGCTCACCCCGCGCGATGCTGCGCGCTGCAGCCCCCCCTGCTGGCCACGCCGCGTTACTGCAGGCCGAGCTGCGAGCGCAGCCTGCAGGGAGAGATCAGGTCGAGAGCGCCTTCCTCTTCCTCCTTCCTCTTCTTCCTTGGTTTTGACCGCAAGTGGCAGTTTTAGTGGTCCATTAATTTTCTTTACTACGTGCAATTAGTAACAAGAAGAAATAAAAGTGGATATCGAGTGTGCGAAATTAGCCTTGGGGTTGGATTCATGGGTCAGCTGGCCAAGACCCGTTTGGGTCAACGTTTGGCAAACAAGGATAAATCGGGTTCCTCCTGGTTGAATGGAGGTCCCACACTTTGCTTTTGACCCTATTGCAATGAAGTCAACCTGTCCCGCTCACAAAATGCAGTGTAAACAGGGAGTTTTTCCTGCACACAGTTTATATCCCCCCCCTAAGAAAACATATCTGAAGTGGGATAAACACTTTGAGATCTGTCGATAAGGGTTCTTTCCTTTGTGGTTTGTGACGACTGCTGTTGTTGGGATGGATGGGGAGAAGGGGGGGAAAGAAGGAAGGATGTGTGTGTGCATCTCAGTGGGCAATAGGTCCTGTTGAACACTCAGACGTCCACAGTGTTACTAAAAGGAACTTAGGATCCCAGTGCAGAAACTCAGTGCTCACCAAAACCCCTCAGCTGTTGGTGTATTAATCACAGGGACAAATCACACAAATCCATATGGGTGCTTAGGAGCTGATGAAGCCTTGAAGGCATTCAAAAGAAAAAAAATAGCAAACCTCATACGTTTCCTGGCACATAAATGTGTTTTAAAAGGTGCGTAATTTATAATAGCAACGTTGACAGAGCTTTAACTACACTGCAAAAGCTAAACTGTAATAGATCTGCGTGTGAGCAGTACTTACTGTGTGGGTGCATCGCTGTTGATGTGTTTCCATGTGATCCTCTGTAATTTCAGCACTGATTGTAGTCAGGGATATGAAACCATCGTATTGATAATACAGCATTGGGAAACGCTTCCCTGCTAAACGAGTCCCTGAAAACATGGAGATATTAACAATGTCGAGGTGGGAGTTGGATCAGAGGCCTTTATTTTGTAGGGTGATGCTGAAGAGTCGTTACTTTAAAGCAGGAACTTTTGTTTCCTTGAATATTCAAGTGGAGTTGGGGATTTTTACTTCCGTTTTGGCACGAAATGCCTGATCATAAAGTGGAAATGGAACCCGCTCTGTATTGATTTCTCTCGTGCTCTAAAAAGATGCTTAATGAAACTCTGGGTACCTGAAGGCCTTTGCTGCGTGCCAAGTGAGTTTAATTGCAGTTCCCTTAACAAGCTCCTGGAGATGCTCCCCTTTCTATGATGCCCCTTTTGCCTATTGGAGTCCTTTTTCTTTCTGTCTGTCACGATGCTTTCATTCACTGCTTGAACATATATGAAGGACAAAGTACAGCTTAAAGAATCATCGAATGGTCTGGGTTGAAAAGGACCATGAGGACCATCCAGTTTCAACCCCCCTGCTATGTGTGGGGTCACCATGCCCTGCTCAGTGCCCACTAGTGGGGATGCCTGGTACCCCAACCCTGCAGGACACGATCTGCCCTTCTGCAGTTTGCCCATCCACATGAAGCAGTGGATCTGTGTTAATTACACACAGTGCCTTCAAGCCTCTCTTTCTGCTGCTGTGCAAGAAGCTGTTGCTACAGAGAACATCAGGCAGCTGAAAGATGGCTTTCCTCCCTTCCCCACCTTTCCTATCTTCCCCATGCCACGACAATCACAGCGCAAGAAAAGGCACTGAGCACACTCAGGGGTAGCCAAGCAGTGCCAGGGGACCCCAAGATAAGACATAAGCCCAAGGAGCTTCTCACTCTTTCCCCCTTGGAGTCAGTCTTGCAGTTGTTCATGCTCCAAAGCACGATGAGTTGGGGGGTGTTGCTGAGGACCTGAGTAGGAAGATAGAGCAGCTCTGCGTCAGGTGCAGGGTAATTATTTGCCGAAGTTCTGTGCTATTTGGTTTTTATTCCCCACGTTTTCATTAAAAGCTAATGAGTTTTTTTCCTCCATTCAAAACAATAGCTTGGCCCCTGACAAGTTGTTGGTTCTTTTCTTTCTGCTTGGACTCAACTAGCTGTTGCTGCTCCATAAACTTAATGGAAAAGGGAGATGAAAGCACAGAAGTTTGTAAAACAAACCCTCGTTCCTTTCCTTTGTAACTCGCTGCCTGCAGAGCATTTGTTGATCTTTGGTGTTGCAGCTCTAAAGCAGTTTAAAAATATTCCTAATGCTAAACCAAACAGAATGCCTTTGTTGTTGCAGTAGCTCATGGTCTGGAGCCCTGCTGGGCCTGGCACGGCCTTGTCTGTATATTCTGCAACCTCTGCATTCTTGAGTGGGTTAATGCAATGTGTGGAAGCCCAGTGTGCACTCCTGTATGCAGAAAGTGAACCTGCTGCAAGGAAGAGCAGATGCTATCAGTGGTGACAAGGCCTCCTCTATGTTGTTTCACATCTGGGAAATGCTCTGCCAAAAAGCAGAGACCTGTGGCTTGGCTCTTGCATGCAATAGCTACTAAAGGCAGTGACTTGTTCTTGCAAGTAACTTTGCTGCCCGGGTCCTTGTTCCATGCAATGTGCTGCAGCCACACTTCAATGCATGAGCTGCTCCTCCCCAGTGAGATGGCTGCACCGTGCAGCGCTGCCTCCTGCTATTCAGAAACCATAAACAGTTTGCTCATTATCGCAATAATGCTGCACCTGTATCTCGTTATGGGGGAACACCTGTTACCTTGGTGCTGGCTTGAGAAGCCTGGCAGTTTGCATTGGTTCTTTTGAGGGATTAAGGCTGAATGGGCTCACAGAAGCTGTCTTGCAATGCTGCAAATAATCAAGCCCACAACACTGCAGCGTGGCACATAGGAAGGCTGCTCATTCGAATGCAAGGATGGAAGATCACTGCAGAATGACTTCCACTTTGGGTTGATGGTGCAGCAGGAATTGCAGCCTGCAATTCCTTCTGGGTTGGGGGACCTGCAGCTTTCTTCTTGGCATGAGAAGAGGTTGGTAATGCAGATGTTGAATGATGCACTTTCCAAAAGCAGCTGGGCTGGCTGCTGGAAGCAAATAAACACAGAGCTGGAAAGAGTGCTGCTTCCTCAATGCACTTCTTGGTGGTGGGAGGAAGAGAACCTCCCATTGCAGCTCTTCGTTACCCTTTCATCAGTGCTTGATTCAAACCACGGGGCACGGTTTCTGTGTTTGCTAAGATAAACCTTGTTTGGAACTTAGATTCGTCCTGTTTGAACGCAATTAACATCAGCTGCAAACCCACCTTTGGTGCTGTTTGTTGTGTGCTGAATGAGGAGCCAGCTGTCTTTACCTCCGTTATCAGCAGTCTGGGCTGTGTGTATTCAGGAAGGGGAGAAAGAAAAAAAGGCAAAAAAGGTTGAAAGATGGCTTTTTTTTTTTTGCTTTCTTTGAGCCAAGCAGTCTTTTCTCCTCCATGCAGCCCACGTGTGCTCTGCTTGCATTGAAGTTTTATGTTAACATCTTTTCCTATTGTAACCGAGTGCTTTCTGCATAAAGCCCAGTGTCAGAAACAATATAAAACAATATAGGGATCCTCTTTCTAGAGAAGAAGGCCGTGGGGTTCTATGGTCTCCTTTTTACAGATGGATGCTGAGTGCAAGAGCATTGAATGGAACAGGCTTTGGGGCCAAACTGCCAGAGCTCAGACTTCCAACCTCCTCCTTGTGAGCCTTCCAACTCTTTACATACACAACATAGGTGCCGTTGCAGTAGAAATACGCTGCCTTGACCCTGAATGATCCATCCAGCCTTATGACCCACCAAAGCCAGTTTGGGTTTTGTAGAGAACCACAGTGGAAGGTTGGAAACAGGAAGAAACCCTTCTCAGTGTAGGAGACAAGATCTGGATATGGCAATGTCTTCATTAAAATGAAGCTCTGTTGTCTTTCTAGGAGAGACTCAGCACGATGCTGGCTTTGGGCAGGACAGTTCAGATGACAATCAGAGCTGGAGTTTGGTCCCTTCTGTGACATCTGATGTCCCAGTGCCATCGGACCTGCAGGATGATGGTAAGTCACTGCTGGCTTTTAAAAGTCATGTGTAGAAGATGGGAATGGCGTGGCTCGTATCTCATCCATCTCATAACGCTGGAGGGGTTGGGTGCTTGGTGCTCATCCTTATGCTTCAGAGTGGTCACATTGTCTTCCCATAGCTTCTTTCCTTCTGTGTTATGAAAATTAGGTTAATTTGAATAATCTGGTTGGAAAGCCTTTTTGGGGACCTTCTTGGGAGTTCGGAGCTCTGTCCTCCCAATAGCACAGAATTGCTCCCAACCAAGCAAGGGAGGTGAGCTTGTACTCTGAAGCCAAGGTTATATTCCAGAGCATTCAATGCCAGACAGAGTTTTCCTGGGCAAAGAGTTGCTGCCATGTTCTTCTCTGCTCGTGAGCAGTGGTTTAGGGGTGATGGATTTGTGCTGTGCTATTGAAATTGGAGCCTACATTGTGGAGACAGTTCTACCTCCTCTGGGGTTATCTATGGGCCCTAGTGAAGGCTTGACTGCTTCAGTCTCAGGTTCTCAATCTCCTCCCTTCCCACAGATCTTGTTTCCTCCTCCTCTTTTCACTTCCTGTGCACTTTCCCCAATGCTTTCTTACTCCCCACTCCTCATCCTTTTGCCCTTTCATTTTCTCTGCTTCATTCCCTATTCTTCTCCACCTCTTCCTGCTCGATGTATTCTTTCACATCCACTCCCACTCTCATTAGTGGACTGGTAGTCATCAGTCAAGAGCACAAAGCAATGAGGATTTATTTGGGATGAGGCCATAAGAGCTGATGGGCACCAAATTTAGTTTCCTCGCGCTGTAAAGAGCTTATCTGTCACAGGTATTGATTCATGCTATTAAAAATGGCTTCATTGAGACTGATTAGAGACAAGGTTGGTCTGATAGTTGGGAAAAGAGGTGTGGAATTTGGGTTCAGCTCTTTGAAGGCATCAGAAATGATGCGCCAATGCAGTGTGCAGATAGGGATAATGAACGTTGGGCTAATAGGACATGAAAGGGTGTTGAGGACCTCGAGTTTGGCCTCATCAGGTGAGCGACGTCTTCATGAAGCTTAGGCTTTCTCCTGGCATGTTTATTAAGCTTGTCTGAGAAGGTATTTGCTTTGCTAACTTTGAGCAGCGGTTTTTGGCAGCCCGAAGGGGCAGAGTTTGACATAACACTTGTGAGGTATGCAAACACTTGGCACCACCGGAGATCTTCAGACACAGATGAAATGCCAGGCTCAATGGAAGGCTGCCCAAAGTGGGGGTGAATGGCCAGGAGATGGATAACACAGGGAAAGGGAAAAAAAAAATGGCATGCAATAAAAAGAAAGGGGGGGAAGAAGCTGACTTGGAGAGCGGTTATATTGTAATGAGGTGTTGGCTCTTGGGAATTGATAAGAGCACTGGATGTCTGCAAATGATGGGCTTTGAGTGTGTTTGTCGTCGATGAAAGTCGGACAGTTTTGGCTGATTGGATTCAGACTGTTGGCAATCCGGAACAGGAAAGTTGAAGGAAAAGAAAAAGCTGAATTCTAGATGATCTTTACGGCCCGTTCCAACCCAAGCTATTCTATGAAGTCCCCAATGTTATTAATCCAAGGCTTCAGTGGAAACGGATCCCTCTGGATGGGCTGATGCTCTTTGCTGCAAAAAATAAGCAGGAGAGTTTGGGGATGGTGAAGCCAACGCTGTTCACTTTCATTCTGCACAGACTTCTTCTCTGCTCTGAACTCGTGTTGGGAATCAGAGATCCTTTCAAGTTGTCTCTGGAGGGAGCAAGAGGGGCTGTGTGAGTTGGGGATGACTTTACTCAATGAGGCATGGCCCTGCTCTGTAGGATCGTCCCTAATGAGTGATTAAGAAGCTAATGTTTGTACAGTGCTGGGAGGCTGCATAGCTCTGTAGAAGCACAAAGCGCTGCCGTAATGATCAGTATTTCTGATGAGACACTTCCCACGTAATGTACTCTGCTCAGACCGCGGAAGACTTTGCAGAAAAGACTTTCTTTTTTAAATGGATAGATTGCTAAGTCTGCCAGTGTTGTGTGATTTAGTTTTCCTGTGCGGAAGGTATCGCTTCCTGAGGGGCTGGAGAGGCTGCAGCTTTAACATTTAGCACTTTTAGATATTGCTTTATCGGGTTGGTTTGTTTGTTTGTTTGTTCTTTTTCTTCCCCTCGGCTCTTTAGCAGCACTGCTCCTATCGTAACAAAGCCAGTGATGTCTTACTGGAGGGACACCGAGGCAGCAGCCAAATGACTCACCCCATGTCAAAGCATCACACGGAGCTGGGGGTTGTGGTCACTGCAGCCCTTGCCCGGTGGCTGTACTGCTGGTGTCACCACAAGAGGAGCAACCATATATTGGTGTAACAGGAGGTGTATGTTAGGAAGGGAGCATAACTCACAGTGACAGGAGTGTGCTTTAAGGGTTCTGTTAGGCATGGTCTCCCTGGTAAGAAATCTCAGCTCTGACTTGCAAGATTTTTCCATCGTGTCTGTGGGCAGCCATGCAGCTCATCCAGTTTTCCTGTGTGTGTTTTTTTTGCAATGTCGAAGCTCTGAGCGTCTGAAAATCCAACCCTTTGGCAAAGATGCTTCATAAAGACCTGCTAAAAATGGCTTCTGTCTTAATAGGTGTGCAGAGCGGTAGGTGAGATGGTCCATCACTGCGCCCCAGTGGCTTGGGGGAGAGGGGGACAAGGAGGGCTTGGCAAACCAGCTTGGAAGTGCAGGGGATGCGGCTGTAAAGCTCTTTTGGAAGTTGCTGCCTTGTCCCTTGTGGCCTCCAAGCAATCCCTTGCACAACCCAAGCTTTTGCCTTCGGGCATCCCGTTTTCCCTTGATGTTATTCAGGAGCACCGAACCATTCTCTTCCCAAACATTCAATGCTCTGAACCGTGCGTGCTCCCCGGCTTCCCAGACAATCTGTAAGCATGCAGCTACACCTTCTGCTTTTAATTCCCCATCGTCTTTCCTACGTGCTTCTATTGGGGGCTCTCGGGACAGCGATCCCAACCGCGGGGTCCACCACCCATCCTGCCTGCAGAGCGCTGCCGTCTGGCGGAGTTCCGCAGCGCCCCCTGGTGGTGCGGAGGGGAAGTGCAGTCCGGTCGGGAGCCGGTCGGCCGATCGCGGTGTTTTTTACTTTGGTTTTCGTTTGAACCTTGACCATGAAATAAGCGGCTACCCGGAAAGAAAAGAGCAAATAAAACAGGTTGTTGTGCGTATTTCTTCTTGCTGGCACGGGAATGCATGCAGCGGGCTTTGGCAGCACGGCGTGGGCTGAGCGACACCCTTGGGTTGGCTCAATAACGGCAGAGTTTTGTTTTTTGCTAGAGCCAAAGTGGGAACTGTGGTTTATTCTTCCCCAAGCTGCGGTGCTGGGGAGGCACGGAGAGGCCATGTGTGTGGGCAGCAGGCTCAGGGCTGGCATGGTGCAGGCAGCCTGAGCTGCAGCCCTGTGAGCTGCGTGTCCCAAAGCTGCTGAAGTTTGGGTCTGATTTCCTTTCAGAACTGCATGAAATAAAATGCAGACGAAGAAGCTGACCTGCAGAGATTCTGAGTGTCTGCAGGCTCAATGAGCCTGTATAGATCCAACCCGGAATGTCCGCAGATGAGTGCCTTTTACAGGTTGAAAGCATTATATTTTTGTGTGTTCTTTTAAAATCCCATTAGAAGCAATTATCTCTGTCTCCCCAATGTCCAGACATGTCCTTTCTTGCTTCTGACTGTGTTGTTCTAAACTTGCTGTTGACGTACTTGATGAAACAGCACAAGAAATGCTTTGGGAATGGTCTGACAGGCGTCCCTTGTGGCTCCTTTCCTTGGGCATCATCTCATAGAGCCAGGGCTTAAAGCACATCTGGATCACTATTTAGCAGGACATCAATTCTGTACCAGGACTGCCTGCAGGTCTGAATGGGAGTTTAGCTAAAGAGAAGAGAAAAGGCAAAAATCCTGCCAAAATAGCTGCAGGTTATTACACAGGAGAGCTCAGGCCTTTATAGCAAATAGGCAGAGGTAAGAGTAACGGCACCAAGATTTCCAGCTTCCCCTTCCAGGGGAAGGGGGGGTCTGCTGCAGCTGAATGGGATGTGAGGGTCTGGTGGCTATTTGCAGCTGAGGGCTGTCAACCTCAGAGCTGTTTTTATGCAATGCAACACATCTGTGATTGTCTTTGCCATTGGGTGTTCCATGCCTCGGTTTGTGGCTTGGAAGGGGTTTTTGCCTTAACCACTGTGATGTTTGTTTGGTTTCTAAGCTGAGATTCTGCAGTGATTCCTTACTGCGAGAGCTCTTAAACTACCCAAAATGTTATGAAATGTGGTGTAAAATCTCAGCCTTGTGGGTCTGTGGCACCTCAGACCAGAGTTATAACTCAAGTTACGCAGACCTCAGCACAGTACTAATAACTTATTAATGCAGCCTCTCCAAAGCAGAAACCCTCACTTCTTACTTCTCCACTCTTTGCCAACAGGATAAAGCATAATTAAAGTTGGTTGTTTTTTCTGCTTATTTCATAAGCATGGGATCGAATGGGTAGGTGTGCTTTCCATACCTGGAGGGACAGCCCTTAACTGATGACATAGTTAGCAGGGGGAGCGAATAGGGCTCTTCCTAATGGCAAGTTGGCTTGTTTGAAACCAGGGTGAACTTCCCTTTGTGCATGGGACACATCTGTACAACAAGTGGACCCGCAGGCCAGCAGAACGTGGGCTTTCCTGCTACATGGATGGGATAAAACAGCTTCATCCCATAGACAGGGTTAGGTATTGTGTGCTCACCTGGGTGGAACTGCTCGTGGGAGCTACGATGGTACATTGCAGGATCAATCTCAGCTCACTAACGAGTCCTGAAGTACGAAATTCCCAGCTGAGAGAAATGGTCTGGACAGCAATAAAAGCCCTTGCTTTATATCCACACATTAACACACGCTCAGCTACTGCTGACTTCATTGTGACTTAAACACGTACGTGAATATTTGGTTCAATGCGAGCCACAGGGAACGCATTAAATTATGACTCAGGTGATGTAGTGCTGAACATCACTGCGTGCAAAAAATAAAGCCACTGTCCTGGAGAATTTAAATTAAAGTCTGCTTATAATAAATCCCAAAGCGGAACGTTTTAAGGGCTGGGTGGAGGGCGGCAAAGGAGGAAAAAGCCTTTTTGTGTTCTTTCCCCATTTCTCCTTGCAGTGTAAGGGATGAAGCAAAGCTTCACCCAACTGGTTTATCCTTGGAGTAGCCGGACCTGCTGGTGGGGTTCCATTAGCAAAGGGGTTCTGCTGGTGGTTGGCACTATCATTTTGCAGGAGGATGCTGCCGTGTTGATGCACACGCATCATTTAGATTAGCTCTGTTGAAGGCATCCAGTGATGAAGAACTTCTTGAAACAAGCAAAACTTTTTATTGTTGAGCTGAAAGGGACGCTGTGTCCGTGCTGATTCTTGGGCTGTGCTGATGGGTATCAACCTGCATGCGTTGGAGCACAGCCTATAGGGTGCCGAGCAGATGCTGAGACCAGCAGCTCTAAGCCAGCGCCGTGGGAAGAGCAGCCGAAACAATCAGCACCATCCTTCAACCTGATAATGCCTTCTCGCCAACTAATAGCTCCTTGTTCATCAAGGAAACGAATGTGTGCTGAGGTGACACGCTCTTCACCCACTGCTCTTTGTTCAAGGGTCCTCCAGACTGATTGTATCAGCTCCGGCGCTGATAAATGTCCCCCCAAACTTTAACGCTATGTAAAATTGAGTTATGGGGTTTTAAGGTTAGACTCCTCTGGCTGAAGGTTGATTGTCTCCGAGAGATAAAGGAATCAGTACTCAACAATAACAAAATCTTGGCCATGGGATAATGCCTGTTATTGAGCTCGCAGCTCTCTTTATTTGGTTACAAAGCTTTGCCACTATTTTTTCTCCCCGCGCTCGTAGGTTTAAGTGGGAACTGCTGTTGGAAATTGGTGAATTGCTGCTGCTCCTCGCTCTACCCTCACTGTGTGCTTGCACCAAGGCAGATGGATCAATTCCTCCCATTGCCCAGGGCTGTGTGTTTAACTGAGTTACCCTCAGTGTGGCACTTCCATAGCACTCAGGGTGGCCTTTGGAGCCTTGCTCACCCAGACAAACCCAAAGGTAACCCAAGGAGCAGAAGAGCATTCAGGTGGTTTTGCAATGAGATTCAGCCATCAGGATGGAAGGGCACGATACCCACAGAGCTGGAGCTGATGTGGAGTGCAGCCCACTTGACCCAGGTTGGGAATGGCATCTTTGTACCTGGGAGTACCCAGCACCAAGTGTGGATTCTCTGGCCAAAGAGCTGGTTTGTATTTAGTAACGAGGCTTGGCCATCTGCTGTACGTATAGATGGTCTGCCAATGATCTGCAGAGAATCAAAGCATGATAAAATAATGGAATTTGGGGGGAAGAAATCAGAAGTTTATTTTCATTTTAAATAGATAATATCTGGGGCAAAGGCATTCAGTGCCGAAGCGACCTAATGCTCTTATAGAAGATGCCTAGGGAAGGCTGGCAGATGGGCAGAGAAGTCCCAACATTGAGGGGAGGACAAAATTTAGTGGAGTGAAGCTCCCAATGCTCTCTGAACTCCTTCCAGATCCTGGGAGTGCTCTCTCCCTCCCCTGATAACCACCTGATGCATGGGGTGTGTGGGGAGACGTGTGTGATAGGGGTGACGTTTCCTTGAAGATTTGGAGCGCTCAGGTTGGTGGGGTCAGTGTTGGGATATAGGGTTGTGCTGTCCACCTCTCATCGCTCATCCCTCTGCTTTACCTACTCTTAGTTACCCAAAAGGACTGAACTCTGCTGTCCCCCAAAGGCTGTGGGCGTCTGAAGGAGTGATCTTTGGGTCAATGAAGCTTTCATGTCTACCCTAACTCTTGCCTCCTTAGCCTTAACTAAGAATTGCTCTCTGGGTATTTCCATCCTTAAATATCAGTGCCGTGCATGTTGCTTGGTGGGGGGGGGGGGGGAGGTTACAAAACTGATGTGCCATGAGCTTTGAGATTTGGATTTTAATGTACCTCTGGCCCAAGGTGTGCTGGCTGCTAACCTCAACTCAGACCCATTTTCTCACCTCTTTTGGGGGGATGCACAGCCAAGGACAGAGACTGGCACCCCCAATGGTAAAACAATCTTCTCTAGTGCTGAATGTGTGGTGAATTACCTTCTTTTTTTGTTACCTTGGTTTATTCTGTAGTGGCTGGAACCTCATTTTATTGTTCTATCTGTATTTCTAACCTCTCATTGTCCCCTACTATTATTTCCTCTGCTTTCACTTGATATTTGCATTACCACCTAATTTAGTATCTTCCTGCTCATTGAATTAATGGACTGTTTACTTGCCTTAGATAAAATGGGGAGCGATACCCTGCAGTACCCCAACACAGACGCTTCTCCTCCACGTGACACGAAGCCATTTATCAGCAGCTTTTGTCTGTGGCCCTTGGGCCAATTTTCAGCCTGTGACGATTTGCTTCTATCCGAGCGAAGGGGAAATTAATTTCTTTAGTTGTTTTTCTTTTTCCTTCCCTCAGTGAGATTTGCTGTGGCACAGCATCAAACGCTCAGTAAAGTCTCCAGATATATTGCATCTTCCACATCACCTTTCGTCCGCTAATTTCATGTCTCGATCAGAAAGGCTGACCGTACGTGCCCGAGGTCATTCCCTCTTTGCAGACCCAAAGGTTGCTTGTTGCCACGAAGGCAATTATTGCCTTGGGTGTGCTCATAAAGTAATTGACTCCCTGTTTGGTTTCTTAATCCGGCCTGTTGTTTTATGAGCGTGATGTGAGATTTGTGAGAGCGTTTTTCAGCTTCACCTTGGTGGTGTGTTTTTAAACTTGGGTGCTACCTCAGATTATTGCCCTCTCATCTATCTGCTGTGATTAAAAGGGGTGGCCGATGGTTTTGTTATGCTCAGGAACTCTTTCTGTCATTCCTTAAAGACTTCATGCAGATGGAGATTGGTGGGAAGGAAGTATAAAGTATAAAACCCTCTCACATAAGGTATATCTGTCTGTCCTGTTCTGTGCTTGCACCCACGTCCTACTGCTGATGTAGGAAAGCTGCTGCTTACCTGAGCATTCTCTATTGGAGAAGTGCATGACTTCTGCTCCCTTGAGTTGTAATGGCATCTCCCAAGTGAGTGAGAATTCTTTGCTGCCAGCATCTTGCCACATTAGTCATCTAGTGGACATCGGGGTGGTGACACTCCTCTTAAGATGGGTTTCCAGTTTGCTTTCTGTCAAGGTTGATTTAAAGGTGCTTTATTTCCAACTGTTAAGTGGAAATTCTACATCTGCTTTGAGTGCCTTTCTGGGTCTGCTAGCTCTGCTTGACTGGACGCATCAATTAATTTTGGGTGGGGGAAAAAAATTGCATCTTATTTGGAATCGAGGACATTTTTTGGGTACCTTTTCAAATGCAATTCGAATGATCCCTCGCCAGCCTTGTCAAGGGAAAGGAAGGCCAGACAGTATCAGTATTTGAATATTCGCTTTTGCTTCTTTGCTTTGATATGCAAACTTGCTGCTGATCAAAGAACTCTGGGAAGAGGAGGACAATAGTGCAGAGCATGGCGGCTGGGTTCTGGCTCCTGGGTTTGATCCCATGACCAGGATTGGGACGGTGCTGTGCTCCCCTCCCCCTGGTCCTCCTGCTCAGCCCCGGGTTCACGGAGCAGCAGGGGAGCGAGGGGCACACGCACAAGCCCTGAGGTTGCAGAAATGCCATAAAATGGCTATAGCTCTGTCGCCTACAAAGCCTCCATCCCTCTTGGGTACCCCAGTATGCTAAATCTGTGGGTTCAGGCTTGGGGCAGGTGGTAGGATTTGCTCCTTTAATCTTCACTGTCTATTTATTACAGTGGAGCTCCAGGGCATCTGAGCATGGCCTTTCTCGCCAAGAGACCATAACAAATGGCTGCACTACCTCTGACACAGAGCCGGGCTTTGCGCACCACCTATCTGCGCTCTTCGGCGTTGGCTCCTTCTGTCTCTGCTTCTCCTTTTGTGTTAGGATGCTGATAAAACTGGAGAGAGCAGGAAGGGATGTGAATGCACAGAGCAGCTCCGGGTGACCCCAGGCACCTGCCCTCCCCCTGGCTTCCTGTCTGCCCTTGGCTCATTTGTCAGGGGGGGATGCTCACCTTGCAGGATGAGAAACCACTCTGCCCCAGGCCATGGGACCGTGACTTAGGGTAACCCTTTTCCCTTTGTTTACTCTTAGGTATTGAACCCTTTTGCAATTGCTAATTATTTTTCAATTACCCAAGACAAATGCAAAGGTTAGGGAGGTGCCATTTCTCAGTGACCCTGCTTGTCAATCGCGGCGACTCTTTATTAATGTCGGAGCTGGGTTTGTTAGATTTTTTCTTGTTGGTTTTAAAGAATAAGAGAAAGCGTCTTGAATTGCAAGGGTAATTCAAGCCTCGATTTGTCTGTGAACGCTATCAGAAATGATCAGGATAGAGGTGGGAAGTTCCTTTCATTGCAACTTAGTTTTATTCTTAATGGGGGGGAAAGGCATCTTAGATAAGTTGGAGAACCACAGCAAACCTCAGCCTTATAGAAGACGACACAACAGCCTTGTCTTACTCTCCTGCGAGATAATTTGTTACAATGGTGTTTTGTGGTGCTACCACAGTGTCAAAGCTCTTTTACACCAATTTATAGCTTTGAAGAGCTCGCAGTTCAAATAGGCAGGACAGGGGATAATGGAGATGTGGTTACAGTGTGGAGCGATTTGCCTCCAGCTCACCTAATGTTGGAGGAAACACAGTTTGAGAGGCTGAACTGAGGGTTGAGAAAACAGCCGTGATGTGCACACGAGTCCTGGATTTGCCATGTGGGTTCTACTGAATCTGAGCTATCGTCTTTCTGAATACAACCATTTTTGGCAGCTGGATGACCTTGGTTTGCTCCTTGGTTGGGTCTGGAGGGACAGGGGATGGTGGAACAACCCAGTACCCAATGCTCAGTGCTTTTGTCCTCCACGCTGGAGTTTCAGAAGGCATTGGCTTCAATCTCCATGTCAGAATTTGGGTTCCCTGCTGTGGTTAAAGCTTTTAATTCAAACATCCCAGACTCCTTGGATGGGGGTTGCAGTGTGGGGTGCAGCCTGCATGGGGGTCAGGGCTGCATGTGAGATGCTGTTCACCCTTCTTTTGTAGACCTCAGTCTCATGGATCCCTATTGAACCGGGGAGGCTTGAAAACCCCCTGTTCTTTTCACGAGATGGATTTTGCAGCCTGTCTCCAGGCAGCTCGAAACCCAAAGGGCATTGCTGAACACACCAGCGACAAAATAGCATCTGGGGGGAGGGAATAGGAGGACAGAGGAAGATGGAAAACCTTCTATACAATAATTAGAATAAAATTGGGGTATCGAGAATACAGGGGTCAGCTTCTGTTCACACCAATATGGCTTTCACCTTGTAGAGAAAGGCCTGCACCAGGTAATTAGGTCAAGTCAATGATTATATATCTTTAAGCGAAGTGGAAGGGACTGTAATTGTGATGAAATTTGTTTGAAGAGGGAAAGCATGGGGAATTTTGTTTAAAGGTAACGAGTTCAAAGGGTAAATGAAGTTCAAGGTTCAGTTCCTGTTCACTCCTAACAAGAAAAAAAGAGGGAAAAAAAAAAAAAAATAAAAGAAAGGGGGGGAAAAAAAAGACCCACGCACACCAAGCAGCCAATATTTCTATCAGACGAGTTGCTTTATCTTTTGGAGAAGGGAATGGGATCATATCCCTGTAGGAAAACTGGAATTAAAACAAGTGACGGGCTCTTTAATGGGGCTTTCTTTCTTTAGGAGCCAACAGAAGGGTAAAACCTTGTGTAATGTTTTCTTTTTCTCCTTGGTTTATTTGTCCCTGCTGCATGCAGCCACCTCGAATGCAAATTGGGGACATCCCGAGAAGGGGTTCTGCTGTGATATGCAAATCCCCACTTTGTTTAAGGGAACTTTTACAAGAGAGGGAAAAGCAGCTGCCAGGGCAAGTCTGGAAGGCTGGGGAAAGCTTCCCAGTGTTGGGGGGCTTCAATTGATGGGATTTCAGCTTCCCATAAAGGTCTGTGGTAGAAGAAAAGCTTTTTTTTCCTGCTCGTACTGCTGCAAAGTCTGTTTTCATCCCAGTAAATGAACAGCTGAGGTGGCTGGAGAGTGGATCCCATAGCACAAGGGAGAGCTTGGATGGTCTTAGACCTGATAGAAGAGGGCATAAGAAAACACAGCTGGTGCTCCCCCTGCGAGGGGCAGCTCTGAAGCTGTGCATGTGAGTGTAGAAAGGAGAGCTGGGTGATACACAGGTGAGGTCGTGCAGCATCACTGTGTGACCTTGGAAGTTGTGACTGTGCCACCAGATCTGGTCTGTGTCGGCCCTGGGGGGGGTTGGCCCCATTTCTTGCACTGCTGTGTTGGCTGCAGTTGGGGGTCCCATTGCTCAGCTCTGAGAGTTTGCAACTGATGCTCAGAGGTGGCTCTTAAGGGGGATGTGGGGTGTTTGACCCCTTGTCTATCAAGCAAGGCAGACAATGTTGCTGGTGATAACTGTGCTGATCTTGCACAGGCATTGAGCCTTGCTGCCTTTCTTCCTTATGCTCTATCATGGGGCTGGAGCCTTGTTCTGAGCACAGCCCTGGGTCTTCTTACTTCATCTTGAAAGTCACCTGTAGATGTTCAGTGCCACCCTACTGGAAGGGGAGAAGCACCAAAGCAACCCTCACGAGCCTGCTATAAATTGGGTGGATATAGGAGGTAACCCCAAAGTGCTTCATGACACTGACATTGGGCTGCATTGCCCATGGCCTTGGGTTCTTCTCGGGGCTGATGCTGACCTGGGGATGGCCCTGCATGCGGTGATATGGGGTCCTACTCGGTGCCATCCAGAGGGGTGAGCAAGGGTGCAGCCTCACCTCCGCTGAACCCAAGCTGCAAATATTTCCACCCCAGCCGAATTTACTGGGGATTCAAGAAACAACACTGCGACAATATTAATGACCTCTGAGGGTACGCAGAGTTCAGAGTTCGCCTCCTGTTTACACCACGGTTCCTCTCCACCCCACTCCCTCATTTCGGTTGCACCCATCCTATCTGCCATATAGATTCTGTACCGTGGGTTGTGGTTACGAATCTGTTTCATGGCATTTTAAATCTCGGTTTAGGTCTTTTTTATTTCTGGCCTGGATAAATGCACAGCGGCTTTGTGCGGCTGACGGAGGGCGCGGGGTGTCGGGTTGGGGGTCCGCTGTGAGCAGGGTGCTGTGGGGATGGGTTCAAGGTTCACTCTTTGTTCGCGTGTAATAAAAAGTCTTCAGTTATCAGGTATTTAAACCCAAATCAGCAGTTCCATATCCGTAACCTGAGCTAAGCGTTCCTCCATCTAATGGCCGCGCGGCTGTCGTTTGCAGCGAGTTGGGTGACACTCGATTTGTACTCGGTGACGGGAACAGATGGGCCTTCATTGTGCAAGCCCGCCTGTATGCAAATGTGAACGGAGTTTCACCCGGGCCCGGGCCTGACCTGACCACGCAGAGGCATTTACACCATGCGCCCAGCCGGGGGGGCGGCCAAGGGCGATAAAAAATGGCACTCGGATAGTACCAGCGGCAGGTCAAGTTTACCATCCGTCTTACAGCGGGGACCGCGCTGGCAACGCGGTTATTTAGTTTCAGTGTTGATGTTCGTTGCAATGAGCTCCATCATTTCACCTGTTTATGAACCCAGACTCACGGTAAAAAACCCAGCGAGGTCGGCTCCGGGCTGCTGTGGGATGATGGGTGCCGTTCCCAATGGGTGTTCTCTCATTTTCTCCTGCTTGTCCTCGTTGTGATGTTTTCCTCCGCATCCCCTCCCCTCACTTTTGTGTTTTTGAGGTTTTGCTGCTTTTTTTTTTCTGGGAGAACCAGAGACCAGTCAGTGCCCGAATGGGTTTGATTTATGATTGAGAGAAATGATAATTGATGCCGGAATAAACAAGCGGCATTTTAAGCATCGGCTAACAATTTTGCACGTACGGAGGCAGTGCACAATATACAATAAATCTTAACCATTTAAATGTACAACCCTTCATTAGAGTGAAAATATGAACAGCTGTAATCGCACATTTACGCCGGCGACGGAGGAAAAAATCTGGTTACAGTTGTCATTTTTCATGCTGATGAAGAACGGGCAGCAGGTTCTGAGCGCTGCAACAGTGGGATTTTAGCCCTCCATCCCATCCCTTCTTCCTCCCACCTTCCTCTCCCCATCCCCGTACAGCGGTGCAGCAAATTAGCGCCTTTTGCTCCCAGCAACGCTCCTCTCCTATATTATTCTCCTGCTCATCACAAAAGTCGATTTCTCATGGCAATGGCAGAGCTTTCTCCTGCGGGACTGGCCCCCCAAACTGCTGTTAGGATGAATGGTTGCAGTTCTCCGGGACATCTGTTCTTTGGAGGGGTGCTGGGAGCTGTGGGCTGGAACTGATAGAAAAGAAACGGTCACCGCAACTACAGCAAAGGTGGCTTGCTGCTGTAAATCTTATCGCTTGCAGCAAGTGGCCGCGCATCCAGGGGCGGTGGGCTGAGTGGCCGGAGGCTTTTTCCCCCCTCTTTTTTTTGCTTGTTTTGGTTTTTTTTTGTGCATTCTAAAGGCTGAAAAGTCCCTTCTTTGCAGATCTAGAGCCGGCGACGCGATAGCTGTAAGCACTGCAAAGCGTCGTGAAATCTTCCTGCCTTGTTTTTGTAGTTTATTGGTCCTTCCGTAGGCAAAAAAAAAACCCCATCCAACAAAACAACAGCGGAGCTCATATATATTATTAGGCAGTTGAGCCCCCGTGCTCAAATCATCGCGGATAGAAACGAATGGCCGGAGCTGGAGCTGGTATTTGTCCAGTCGGCGCTTGTCATAAGTGACAGGGATGATGAAAATAAGGCACTTTGTACGTATCAAGAAATTGAGGGCTTCTGAAATGGTTTTATTCCCTCGTTTTTACTCATTGAAAAGTGGGGAGGCCATTAATTTCCCATCCCGGAATAAGGAACTGCTGGGAACGGGCGGAAGGTTTTGCAGGTCTATTTGTAACACAAACATCCCCGTATGCTCTCAGATGGGTGATTGCCACCTGACCCGAAATCCACACCTTAATACACCAAATCTTTATTAAACCATCACTTAGGCGTTACTCGGATGGGCCGCGGTCACGGGCAGAACTCTCCCTTAAGTCCGAATAATTACTAAAATCAAACCAAATAAAAGGCTTCAGGATTCGGCCCATTCTTTGTGACCTTGAAATTGCTCTCTTGAGGAGATCCTGGCAGGTAAAGAGAATTGGATTTATATTCTGATGTATGAAATTCCGCTCGGTTTGCGTTAAGCAGAACGCGGCGCCGTCAAATTTATGGGAGGAACGAAAGAATTTGTAAATGATTTTATTTCACACACCCCCTCCCCCCCCATTATTTTCTGGGAGAAGAAAAGCTGAGGGAGGTAAAAGGTGGCTGTTAGAAAATCATTGCTCATTTTTCCCCCCACCACGAGTACAAATCTGTTTAAAAGAAACCCAACAAAACGAGGCAACTTTTTCCAGCGAGTTGATTTCTATCATTGCTGCCTTTTCTTGGAATAAAGGAGCTTTTCCAGGGCTGTTTTATTTTGCTATATCAGTGTTTGCAAAGCTGGAAGGCTCTGCTTGTTGCAGGAGTGCCCGCTGAAGCGAGTGCCCTTTGGAAGAAGCACTGCATGCAGTTCCACATTGCCAGCTTCAAGTGCGACTGTATCTCGTTAAGTGACTTAGAAAACCGGTCTGGCTAATTTTCTCTAATAGCCTGCAGTGCATCTTCAGAACACTGTTATTATTTCAGCCTCACCCTGTGGTTGCCCGCTCTAAAAGCTGCAGCTGGTGAGGATGGGCATCTCTTTTAGTTGCTGGTCCCCCAAATCCACCCAGGTGAGCTGGACGGCACAGGGATTGATTTCTGCCATGGAATGATGGGAAACCCTTCTTTTCTCCAGCATTTTGCATGCCCTGGTTTTACATATAGGTATATATATGTATGTGTGTGTGTATATATATATATGTATGTATATATAAATATATGTATATTTGTATGTGGTGTCTTTCTCCATCTATCTCTCTCCATATGCAATCAATATCTATCTACGCGCATCTATAATATACATATATATGTATTTCAATTCTCTTCCATCCTTTTCTTCCTCCCACCCTCATTCCCGACCCCAGAGCAGCAGCTGGCAAGCCCTTAAAGTGAGAGGGGGGTGGTGGTGGTGGTGGGATGGGGTGGACCCCCCCAGCTCCAGCCTGGCTGCAGAAGGGCTCCAGGAGCCATCTCGTGGCCATGGGGCTGCTCCGCAGCCACCCGGAGGTGGGGATCAGAGGAGAGGAGAGCAAAGGAAAAGGGGGGGGGGGGGGAGAACCATGTTCAAATATAAATCAAAGCCATCAGTCACCAGGAATCTGGAGAAAGTGGCACGGGGTATAAATAGAGGCTATAAGTGCGGTGACAAGCAGGGCTGCAGTTGTAAATACTCATTATCTTTCCTAATATGACACCGCATGGATCGGGAGAGCTCGGCAAATGACAAAGGGAGGATCAAAATTAAGAGCTGGTGAAGGGAAGGTTTTGAAACCTAAAATCTCCATCCTGTTTTTATGTAAAACAAAAGCCTCCCCCCCCCCCCCCCCCCCCCCAGTTTATATTTGCTATTAATACGTATTAACTTAGCACCCCATCTCCTCCCCAAAGCTGAGCGAAAGCCCCAAAGACATCTGTTTGCATACATTGTGTGTCAGGCAACATCAGATCTGAATAGAATTTATCTAAATTTTATATGCATGGCTTGATGTAAATTGAAATAAATTGTACGGCATACTCTGCGTTGGACATATTGGTTTTTCCGTCACCGCTTGAACTTTTAACCTCAGGGTTTGAGCCGGTCACACGCTGACCCGTCTGAACTCTGCTGGTAGAGCCAAGTCTGGAGGGATGACCTTGCAGCCATGGCAACCCCGAAAGACAGTCCAGGCCTCCTGCATCCCCCCCCCCCCCTCCTCCTTTTCCCCCAGCCCCTAAAAACCTCGGATAAATTGGGAGTGTTGGGCAGCGCATCCCGGGCACCGTCTGGCACAGAAGGGAAGTTTTGCCCCCCACTCTCAGCTCTCTGCCTGAACTTTTGTGCAAGGACTGTGAGAATGGGGCTGGGTGTCCTTCTCCCTTCCTGCTGGTGCCTCAGTTTCCCCATGGGTTGCATAGCAGAAGTGTTTTGTGGCATATGGTGGGTGATGCCTGAGGTCCCTTTTAATCCAAGCTGTCTTATGATACAGAGTGGGGATAATTATGTCTGCTATACCTGGCTTATGCCAAAATACAGACTCCATATAGTCTCGATGGCAGCAAGCTTTGTTACAGCCTTCCTCAGAGCTCGACCAGAAGGGCAAAGAGAATTCTACCTCCTCATTGGCATCCTGAGCTCAGGCTGTGCAGCAATGGCCCAGGGCTGTCCCCCCCACCTCCTCTTGGTGCCACCCACCTCCCACAGCACATCCTGAGCTTTATGCCTAACAAACACCAAATTCATCTCGTAAAAATTTCCTAGCATCTCCATGGTGCTGCAGAGCTCCTTCCCATAGGAAGGGGCAACTGGCAATGCGCGCAGCTGCCGAGCAGCTTGCTCTGTTGCACGTGTTCTGCACACAAGAATAACTCCCACTGCTGCTCGTGCACTCGAGCTGGCGTTGTGCACTTGCACCCTGCACAATGGATTTATTGCAATATGGGTGCACGTAACACTGCAGGTTGTGTGCAGGAAAGCACGTGGCAGCGTGCAGGCATGTCCAGCTGCTCCATGTTAATTAGGGTGGCAGTGGGCACAGGGCTGTGCTCATCCTCCCCATGGGTCCCTTTGGGTAATTCACCTCCGTGCCACATCTCTGCTTCATGCTCTGTAGGAAAGGGAAAGTCTTCCTGCTCTGTGAGGCCAAATGTGGGTGAAGGGCATCTGCAAAGCCAGAAATGGGGCTTGTGCAGTGGGGTTGGAGTGGGAAGACCAATTCCTAGGAGCTCATCCGTTTCCATCCTCCCTTCTGGTGAGTCCCTGCTCAGCTTTCATCCCAGTAGCTTTTCTCTACTTCAGAAGTGCAGCGTTTGCTGTTGGAAGTTCTCTTGCAAACAATCAGGCAGTCTCTCTCTAAGCTCCAGAGCAAAAAATGATTTGTCATCAGCACCACACGTAAGCATGTGCTTAATTGCTTTCCTGAGTTTTGGTGTCCAAAGGACCTGACTGCGAGTTCCAGAGACCCCAGAACAGCTGTGAAAATACTCACTTGCTCTAAACAATGGAAATAGGAATGGGAACAGTATTATCTCTTTGGCCGAAGGCCTTGGGGTGTACATCCATCCCATCCCAGCTGCAGAGAGCTAAGCCTGCAGAAGTTGTGCTTCTGTGGCTGCTGCTGGCCCTGAAGATGTGACCCAATCCTACAAGACCCCACGTGTGGGATCTGTGTCCATGATGGAGGGAATAGGACCAACAGGTTCTGGAGGTTTCCAGACTGGGAAGTAAAGAGCAGAGTGTGCATCTGCAGCATACGTGGTTCTTTATTTACTCCCATTCCCCACCTGGGCCAAACGATGAGGGTTTGCTGATGTGTGGTGTCTCCCAGACAACAGAACTTAAGAGATAATTTATTTAATAGATGCGACTTAAAATAATTCCGGTTTCCATGTAACTGAGGGTAAGTTGTATTTCATCATTACAAAGCAATAAGCAGGCGATAGATCCCTGTTTATGGCCTATTTTATCAGTATGACTTCATTGTCTTGTTCTTAAAAATTGTTGTTATAGCCCTATTATTATGAGTTAATGGGCAGAGAGCTGTAACCGTAATGTAACAGAACTTTGGCAAATCAGCTGCAATCTGTGTGACTAAGGCTCTTTTTATGCAGCGAGCACAGGGGGAGATGATGGTCCTGTGCTGATGTCCATTGCTACATGAGGTTGGTCGAGTCGGGGTTTGCATCTCTGCAAAAGGAGATGAAGCTTTGAGTATAACGAACTGGAAACACTCGCAGCTCTGCAGCGTTCTTTCCTGTTATTGGTGATAAACCAAGCTGGCACTCAGGAAAGCACAAATGTGCTCAGGAAGGCACACGCTGAAGGACGACAGGGTTTCTGTAAGGGAAATGCAATGCAAGAAAATAGGTAGCAATGTGAGAGCTCTGAGAGCTGCGTGAGCTGCTGGCAGGAGGAAGCCAGAACCCCCCTGGATGTTTGTTTTGTCCCTTACCTTTACAGCTGGAGATGCGATAGCAATAGCTGAGAGGGAAGCAGCAGACATGTAAACAGCCTTGCAATTAATGTTATAGCTCCACATTGGTGAAAATTTGTTTTTTAAAGTTATTTGCTTTGCCCAATGTATTTTTAATGCACCGAAATGCCGTAATAAGGGCATAACTATTTCAGGATGCTATTGTAAAGCAGGCTGAGATGTGGGTTATAAAACGTCGGGAGTGTTTTGTGCAAAAAAACTCCCTTTGCAGATCCTTCATACCAAAAAAATAATCCTTTTTTCTGCTTTCATCTTAGCTGCATGCATGTCTGGAACGCGCTGTTAGCAGTGCTGTTGCGAGTAGGCAACGATGCCCTGTGAATCTTTAGCTTCCATCTCTTTCCTCATGCTGTTTGAGCAACGAGAGGCAAGGTTTCTTCTTTGCAAACTACAGCATGAAATTAGAGGTGGTGGTGGGAATGTTAAGGTTGGGGCGTTTTCTCATGCTCCTTTGCTGCATGTAAGATTCCTACCTGGTTAGTTTCTATAATTCTCCTCAATTGTAGCCCAAGTAATGATCTGGGTTCACTTTCTTATGCAACCCATCTGTGTGGAAGGGTTTAGCAAGGAACCTTGGTGCACCTGAGGAAAACCCCAGTGATTCTTTTGGCTCCTTTAGAAACGTGTTGTCCTTGCAAGCTGAGTGTAAGGCTTGGTTGAGTTGGGTTTGGTCTGGTGTGGCTGGGTTGTGTTTAATTGCTTTGGTCCTTGCAAGTTGAGTCTTGATTGATTTGGGTTTGGTTTGGCTTGGTTGGGTTGGGTTGAGTTGGGTTGAGTTGGGTTGGGTTGAGTTGGGTTGGGTTGGGTTGGGTTGAGTTGGGTTGGGTTTGGTAAGGTTGGATGGGTTGGGTTGGGTTGGGTTAGATTTGGTTTGGCTTGGTTGGTTTGAGTTGGGTTTGAAGCATCTGAGTGCCATTACAGAGGGAGGAAAGGGCAGAATGTGAGCATCTTTTATTAAAGCTGATGAGAGGCAGATCTCTCATGGCTCCCTGGTAGTTCTGTCAATATCTTGCATACTTTCGAATATATTTTATCATCAAAGGACTGGGGTTTTGAGGCCAAAATACAGTAGTTCTATCGCAGTCTATCAGCTCTCTCTCCCTGGCAGCATCTGAACAAAACCTCACGCTCTTTAGCTGAATAGTTCAGAGGCCCGAAAGTGAGAAATTCAAGTAGAGGTCTTTTTGAGTGTTGGAAATAAACATTCACATGTTGGTGGGTTTATGCAGTGAGTCCTACTCGAATAGAAGCTCTGCCATCCCCAGCACACAGCGCGCTCATCCTGGCACCATGCGGGTGAGGGAGCGACGTGAATTAGGTTTCTGTCCTTATTGTTACTGTGTGAATGGGGGGAGTGGGGAGGGGGTGGGGGAACCAGAGCTCTGCATCATTTTCTTTGCTGTTTGCAAACCCCTCTGAATAGTGAAAAACAATGCGATTAATTTTCTCTAGCGCAATCATGCATAGATTTAATAAGCATCCAAAGGTAGGATCCATCTGTAAAGTACGCGCTGCATGCTAAATTACTTCTCTTCTGCCATTTTTTTTTTTATTTTTTTCTTTCCAAACCTTAATTAATTGAAGAAAAAAAAAAAAAATTGTTTATTAAAGTGGGAACAGGCTCAGCTCTGTCTCTGCATCTCTGGTTCAAAAGTTCATACAATTCCCTGAAGGCTCATCTGCGTGTGTGTGTGTGTGTGTTTGCAATTGGGTGTGTGTGTGTGTGTGTGTGCACATCTCGCTCTCACTCACAGTCTTGCTCTCTCTCTGCTAGGAGACAGATGCCCAGAAAGGTGCTGTGCTTTAAACAAAGGTTTCTTTTTCTTTATGTTTTTACTTTATATATATATTTCTTTTGGAAGAGTCTTGGTGCTGTGCTTAGCTTCTCTCCCACTGCTGCTTGTCCTTCATCCCTTTTGGCTCCGTAAGGTAAAGTCACTTCCAGTGCGTATCTTGAAGCGAATTAACAGAGATAAGAGATGGAGGACAGGCAGCTGATGCCACAGGTGGATCCTCAGCATGGAGGAAACTGAGGCTCCTGGGAAAGGGAAGCACTTTGGGCATGCAGGGCACACACAGGAACAATATCCATCAGCGCACAGAGCTGTGCCAGGTGGGGACATCAGGGAGAGAGGAACGCATGTGTTGCCAAAGCCGTAATCGCCTCTTGTCTTCCTTCAATGTTGCCCTCTCCTTGAATCCCTGCCTGCCTCCCATCTCCGTCAGGCTCCTTCTGTTCCCCAGCAGACACCGGCTCCGGTTGCAGCTTCATTTTCTGCTGGCTCAGCTCACCTCGCCTTCCCCCTCCTTGGTGTCCATACCCGATCCCATCACTCCCATCCCACATCTGCTGTTCCCACGGTGCCCCCAGTTCAACCCCCCTTTTGCCCCCCCCAGCTCTCCCCATTAATATTTCCCATTCACTTTTTCATGTTGTCCCCTCGTGCTGTCACAGCACTGTGGGCTGGGGACTTGATGGGCTTTGCTCCTACCTACCAAGAGCAGGAGGGCGTTGAGTGTCCCACCATGAGTTGCAGCTCAGCCATCCAAAGGTGGGGTGAGCTCTGTGAGGTTGGTTGTAGGAGATGATAGAATCATAGAATCATTAAGGTTGGAGAAGACCTCTGAGACCCCCCCAGGTCCAACCCCAGCCCACCTGCACTGTGCCCACTGGCCATGTCCCTCAGTGTTCCTTGAACACCCTCAGGGATGGTGACTCTCCCACCTCCCTGAGCAGCCTGTGCCCGTGCCTCCATAACAAGAAGAGTTTCCTAATATCCAACCTGAACCTCCCCCCTGGTGCAACTTGAGGCCATCATCTCTCATCCAAAGATGGATGCTTCCATGGCACCGAAGGTCTTCTCAGGATGCTCCAACCCAAACTTGGCACTCAGCTCTCAAAGCCCACATGTTTCTGAAAGAGCCACAAAGAACCCCAAGGTTTTCCCTCAGGTCGTGGGTGGGTTTCCAACCTGCTGTGGTGGTTCAGCGCTGAAGAAGGCAATTGCTGCAAAGCATTTGGATGCAATGGGAGTTGGGAAGACAACCCTTGGTGAGAGGGAACAGGAGCCTTTCCCAGAAGAATGGGGCTCGCTCAGCTTCCCGTAAGGACTGACGACAGTTTCAGATGGAGTGCACCATATATTTAGATTGGAAACAGAAAGGAAATACGCATTTATTGGTTTATTTATTTATTTAATGGCCGCATCTACTGATGGGTGAGGTAAAGTGACACGACCACTTTATCCGATGCGGTTAAATTTATGCTCAGTCAGATGAGTTTTTTCAGGTATCCGTTTCCGTATCCGCTCCGTTTCAAGTTGTATTTATCACCGGGAGTGCTTTAATTTGAAAGAATGCCCTGATTTTTACTGTATTATTTGCATGTTGACAGTTGGCCAAGGGCCACAGATGGCACGTCGAGTGGCGTGGTTGGATTATGCGAGCCCTCCAGAATAAAAAGTGCAGCTGGACTTTATAAGCCACCTGGATGAGTGATGTGAGAAAGGAGGAACGGCTGGTTCACTTTTCCAATGCACTGAAGAGAATTTGTGAACCCAACTGCTGTTTGGTTAGCGGGATTTAACATTATATGTGTGTCTGTGCTCTGTAGCACCTCTGCAGCCATCCGTTTCCAAGCAGTGTTTAGTTCTGCAGACCTGGCTCCAGCAGCAATCCCAAGCATTCAGAAAACCGTGGGATTATTTTTGTAATGCTCCTTTCCTCTCTTGGATTCAAGTTTCCTGTCCTTTCCCACAAACAAGAGGACGAGGAATTTGGGAGGAGTGTGAACTGAAAGTTGAGATTCTCCTGCGATTGTGTTACTCCAGTTGTTGGGATTCCTGGAATATTCCAAATGCAACATCTTCAAAACATTAGCAAGAGTTGCTTACCCTGTCCTTAAAGGTCATGTGTCCGGCAGCAGCGGAAATGTTTGCCCTGGGAAACGTCTGGCAAAGGTAGATATTTCCCAAGGCTTTCCCTTGAAAACATCTAGCGAGGTCTGAAGAGTTGAGAAATGGGTTTCCATAGAGAGAACTGCCTGTTGGGGCTTTGTTTGCTGTGTGGGTTTGGTTTTTGTTTTCATAGCAATGATGGGGATTGGAACTTAAGGGTTCCTTCCAACCTTAAGCCATTCCATGACTCAACCAAGACACTGTGGGATGGGTAGAACATACTGGGCAGCACACTGCGCAGCTCCAGGACCCAACAGCATCCACCCAGTGCTGCTGTGGCTCTGGATGCCTTCAGGAAGGAGCCCACCCTGCATGTTCTCGCCTTGCGATGCCGTGCCCTGAGCCCCCCACCCTCACAGCCTCGCATTGCCCCAGCCCCTCTGCACTGCATGCAGCCACTCCGGTACTGGCATGTGAAATTGCTCCTTGGGAAAGGGGGTGGTGATGGTTAGAGAAAGGGAGGTGGGGGGGGGGGGGGGGGAGGAAAAAATGTTGAGGCCGGTGGCTGTAATCATCCTAGTTGCTGTCTATTTCCTCAGACTAATAGCAGAGCGATCAGAGTCGGGGAGTTCAAACAGAGGTTATCTTTCCCAGGTACCATCTCGCCCAACGAGAATTTGATTTTTTTCTATAGGACTTTACTCCATTAGATTAATGAAATTTCAATGAGAGCCTGGCGCCCCCTGAAGCTTTGTTAACAAAACAAATGGTGATTCTGTAGGTGTGACAGCTTGCTAGGAGAGTTACGAGAAGGTGAATACATCCTCGCAATCCACTCAGCCTGCAACACATTGATCTCTATTTAAAGCACCAATCGGATTTTTGTTAATTATAAATGATTGATCTGCAGCTCTCCCCACTCCCATTGCCACGACCACCCGCCCTCCTCGTCTCGCATGTGCTCAGCAACCCCCCCCCCTCCTCGAGCCCTTAAAGCGCGCACACTTGTAACTTCTTTGCATGCTGCATGTGGAGCTTTTTTTTTTGTTTCAGAGACGGCCATAGAAGGCAAATTGCAGCAGCACCCAATGGCAGCGCTCTGTCTTTACTGTTGCTGTCAGCAGTTTCATTGCAAACCCCATGTTTTTCATGGTTTATCAGCTGAACGGTAAAACGAACTCCACGCTGGGCATATTTTACAGGTTTAAAGGCAAAAATAAAAGAAGAGAGCTTTGAGACAAACTAAGGTGCAGTAATTAAAGCAGGGAAAACGCTTTCGGCTTCAGTTGGGTTCTGATTTTATATCTGCAGGAGCTGGGAAATGGAACTGCCATTCTGAAATCACTGCTTTAAAGGTGGGGTTTTATCGGGGTCACTGTGTGCGATCCTATGGATGGTGAGAGGATGACTGTAGGCGCAGGTGGGGGGGTTTCAGCTGCTTCTGCAGCCAAAAGCATCCACGGGTTCTGCTTTATTCTGGTAGAGTTATTCTGCATTGGAGCAAAGCTCAGGAGAGCAGCCCACAGCCCTGACTGTTCTTTGGGTAGAGCTGAGCGGGTGCTGCACGGTGGCACCAAACCATTCTGGAGCCCCAAAGCTGTGTCCATCCATCCCTGTTTTGGGGACGTGGTTCTGCTTCAAGAGTGCTTCACATCCCAATCATCCCCTTGGGTTGGTTTTGCTGGGCTTTCTGAAGCTTGGGAAGTGGGGAGGAGGATGGTCACAGTTCCATTGGGGATCACTGTGCCCAAAAAGCAGGGTGCCATGGCACAGCTGGGGACCTGCTCTGTGCAGGTCGTGCTGAGTGACCCAAATGCATTAAAAACCCATATACAAAAAGAAGGGAGTCAGTGCTTCTGTGGCCTTTATTCACCAACATGGGTAAGAAATTCCTTCCCGAGTTCCCCCCCCCAAAACCTCGCGATATGGGGACCTGACCCAACCCACCCCAAAGCAATGGGTTCCACGTGCAAAAGCTGGGCAAAAGAAAAAAGTAAAAAGCAAGCAACATGAAATTAATGCAGCAACATTTACCATAATAGTGATATGGATGGCGGAAGGTGTTATTAAAGATGTCCCCCGTGAGATACTTAGTGGGGGAGAATCTAAAGTAAATGTGCCGGGTTGATTACTTAACGCTCAGATAACAGCTCGATGGGAAGGGGATGGGTTTGGGTCGGTCCACGCAGCCCCAGTGCTGTGCTGGGGGGGCAATGGGGTCACTGGGGTGAGCCCCACTTTGCTCCTTCCCATCTCTCCTCTGCGTGTTTCGACTTCAGGGAGGGCCAGGCGAAAGCGTTCGATGTCTATTGGTGTAATTAGGAGCTAAATTCTGCCTGTGCCGATGATGATAAAAAGGTGTTTAATCGGCTGCACCCCTTCCAAAGGCAGCAGAAATGGGGGAGGAAATAAGGCAAAAATGTGGTCTTGCTGCCCCAGGTGTTTTGGTGCTGATGTGAGGAAGCTGTTGATCGCTCCGAATGAGGGGGATACCTTTTGATTTGAAGCGCGGCAAGCAGTTGATGTCGGGAGGTATTTAATCCTTTTCCCGTTGTCTTTTTGAATCGCCTAACGAATGATTTTCATTAGCGGGGCTGTAATTTATGCGGTCCCAGCGGGCTCTACCAAGGTTAAATAATTTAAAGGAATAAAACCCTTATCTGATGTAATACAGCTAATGAAGTATATTAGACCCTCCACGGCAGCGCGGCGAAGCAGCATCCGCGGCACGAGGGCACAAATCACAGCGTAAATATCCAAATGCAGCAAGATGCCTTGGGTTTTTTTTTGTGTTGTGTGTTGTGTTTTATATAAGATGTGCCATAAAAGGAGATGAACGCCGGGATGCAGCCCCCCGTTCTCCCGAATTACAAAGGGATATCATGGGATTGCAAGCGACGCTGCCATAAATAAAAAATCAATTCTTAATGATGAGGCAGGCTTGTTTTTAGCACATTACCCGGGTTAAATGGGAGCACGCAGAAACAGCTCGTCCTATAAGACCGGCGGAATCATTGTGTATTAATATGATTTAGAGAGCTGCATACCTCGATGGAATAATTGTTATTATATCTATACAGCCAGATGGCACTCGGAGTAAACAGCCACGGAGCCACCTCCGGCACCGCCGCGCTCAGCAGCGCTCAGGTGTTGGCTCTGCAGCCCTCACGTCCCCCCCTTTATTTTGGGGGGTAAAAACACCAAGAATCACCTAAATAGGGGCATTTTCCTTTTCCTATGTTGTTTCTTAATATATTTTTTCATATCTCTCTGCTGCAAAGGCTCCATAGCAAAACTTCCAGGCAGGATTCAATGCTGCCTGGTTTTGTTGCACACATTTACGTTGATGGATGTTTAAAAAGCCCTTTTGGCTTCATTTCTTCTTTTCTGTTTTTCCCCTTTCCTTCCTTCCATTCCAAAATAAAGAAATACATAAATAAATGCAAACATACCAAGAAACAAACGTTAATGAGACTTAATTAGCCGAAAAAGAAACGGGGACTTCAAATCAGGAGGTTCTACTAACGTTAGCAGCGGTGGATTGAAGTGGCCAAGTTGGGCTTTGCGTTGCAGGGCTTCTATATTCTATATCCTATATTCCATATTGTATATATTCTGTATTCTATATTCTATATATTCCATATATTCCATATTGTATATATTCTGTATTCTATATTCTATATATTCCATATTGTATATATTCTATATATTCTATATTCCATGTTCTATATATGATATTCTATATATTCTGTATTCTATGTTACATATTCTGTACTCTCCATTCTATATTCGACATCCTATATATTCTATTTTGTATATTCAGTTTAGTCTATATTCTGCATTCTACATTCTATATGTCCTACATTCTACATTCCATATATTCCATATATTCCATTTATTCTATATATTCTATATATTCTATATTCTACATTCTACATTCCATATATTCTATATATTCTATATTCTCTATATTCTACATTCTATATGCCATATATCATTTTCCACATTCTATACTCTGCATTCTACATTCTGTATTCATCACTCCATACTCTGTATTCTACATTCCTTCCACCTTCTGCATCCTACAATACATTTCAACGTTGCTCATTATCTTTTTTTTCCCTGGCATTTGAAGACGGGCAGCACTTCCCAAGGATTGCAAAGCAGTTCCTTTTTATTTCCCTTCATCCTTTTTTTTTCCTCCCTCCTTCTCTCTTCTCCCAGCTGTTATCTGTGCCCCCCAGAAGGTTTTGTTTGGGTCTCTGACATCAGACTGCTCACAGCTCTGCACCTCCCGGTGCTGCTCGGGGAGCGACGGTTGCAGCGCTGAGCTGCTCTGCTGTGCCCCATCTCTCCTGCATGCATCTCTATCCATCCCAGCCCCATCCTTGGGACACTTGTGGCAAGGATGGGGCTGCCACATGGGACAGACAGCTGCGTTCCGCATACGGAGACGGTGTGTTTTATTCCCATATCCCAGCTTGCAGGGATGGAGTCGTTTCCCTGACAGCTTCTCCGTGGGTCAACAGGGGATGAGCGCAGGGTTGGATCCCAATGGAAACCCCGCACCCGCACCCTTTGTTTGGGCCATGGCAGTGAGGTCACTTCTCACCCTCATTCCTCAGCTCTGCAGTGTTGGAAGGGGGGGGGGGGGGAGAGAATCACAGGAAGAAAATCGGAGCTGGAGACGAATGTTTTGTGCCGATATGGCAGCGCTGGGAGCGCGCCCGCGTGCCGCTGACCCTGGTCAGTACGAGGCCATTGTTTGCTGATGGAAGGGACTGTCAGCAGTGACATATGGCCCAGCAGGGCTGGCTTTCCTGTTGGAGGGAAACAGGAAAAAAAACAGCCCGGCAGAATAGCAAAGCCCCTTTTTGAATACTGTTTACATCTCTGCTTACTTGCGGATCATTCCTCCCCCCCCCTCCCCTCCCTATCCCCACACCGTGTGCTTGAGAAGCTTTTATTGAATCCCATCCTTCAGCTGAAGGGAGAAGTAAAATCCCACTGCTGAGGATGGGATGTGGTCAGGCTTCTTCCTCTTTCCTTATGTAACGCTTCTTAGGGATCTCTTAAAGCTGTTTGTGCGTGCTCTGCAACGGGCTCTTACTTAAAACTAATTCCTTCCCTCCTCCCAGTGTTTCTCTTCATTAGACCAACAGATCACAGAATCACAGAATCACAGAATTATAGGGGTTGGAAGGGACCTCTAGAGATCATCGAGTCCAACCCCCCTGCCAAAGCAGGCTCCCTACACCACGTCGCACAGGTAGGCGTCCAGGCGGGTCTTGAATATCTCCAGAGAAGGAGACTCCACCACCTCCCTGGGCAGCCTGTTCCAGTGCTCCGTCACCCTCACCGTAAAGAAGTTCTTGCGCACATTCGTGCGGAACTTCCTATGCTGGAGTTTCAGCCCGTTGCCCCTAGTCCTGTCCCCACGCACTACTGAAAAGAGACCAGCCTCGCCACTATAGCTCCCACACCTCAGGTATTTATAAACCTGGATCAAGTCCCCTCTCAGCCTTCTTTTCTCAAGGCTAAACAGACCCAGTTCCCTAAGTCTCTCCTCGTAGGGGAGATGGTCCAGGCCCTTCACCATCTTTGTGGCCCTCCGCTGGACTCTTTCCAAGAGATCCCTGTCTTTTTTGTACTGGGGAGCCCAGAACTGGACACAGTATTCCAGATGAGGCCTCACCAGGGCAGAGAAGAGGGGGAGGATCACCTCCCTCGACCTGCTGGCTACGCTCTTTTTTATGCACCCCAGAATGCCATTGGCCTTTTTGGCTACAAGGGCACACTGCTGGCTCATGGCCAACCTGTCGTCCACCAGGACGCCCAGGTCCCTCTCAGCAGAGCTCCTCTCCAGCAGGTCTTCCCCCAACCTGTACTGGTGTATGCAATTATTTCTACCGAGATGCAAGACTCTACACTTGCTTATGTTAAACCTCATCCGGTTTCTTACTGCCCAGCTCTCCAGCCTGTCCAGGTCTCTCTGAATGGCCGCACAGCCTTCAGGCGTGTCAGCCAATCCTCCCAGATCCTCAGCTGTTGCAAATTGTCATAACTTCATTATGGGGTTTGGGCAATTTACACCAGCTGAAATGGGCTTGGGAGCAGTTGTGCCCAGAGGGAGCAGGCATAGTTCTGTGCGTGGCATTAGCAATGCCTGGGATGCCTGTTACCTCATCCACCTCTTGTATAACTGAACTTGGGAAAGAGGACAAGGCACTGGGTCTTCGTTTTGGATTTCTAAGTGTTTCCCCTTTTGTTTTGTTATCTCTAGGGGATGTTTCATCTCTCCTTGCCTTTAAAGGAGAGTTTGCAGCAGCTGCAGGGTTGGGGTTCTCACTTCCACCAGCGCATCCTTTCGGGGTGGGGGGAAACTGAGGCACAGGGCAGGGGGTGGCACTGAGGCAGAGCGCTGGGACCCACCTGAAAGCACAAAGCATAGGGATGAGGTGGGCTTCAGTGGGGCAGCTGAGAGGGGCTGGGTGCTGCGAAACCCCCACATCAGCAGGGTCTTGGGTTTGGGGGATGAGACCTCAGATCTCTATGGTCATCTCTGTTGGAGATTTCCACTGCAGGCTTCAGTTCCTCCTAAAGTTTCCATCAGCAAACGGTCTCTATCAGTGCAGTGTTTTCATTCTCAGGCACTTTCCCACTTTCCCCTACTTAAATAGCTCTGCTGAGCCACTGCGGCCAACCAACGCCGGCTCTGAGCTCCGTGCCCTCAATTGCAGCACAACATTTAAGCATATGCTTAAAACAGCCTTCACTTAACAAATTATGTCAGCGGGGCTTAACCGTGTGTGTAAGCACTTTCTGAACAGGGGGTTTCTTTTTCAAGGCCTGCACTCACCCCCTCCATGATGATTCTGTGCTGCTGTAGCAATGGGGGCTGTGGGCTGTGTCCCCCAAGCAGCACAGAGCTGTGCCATCCCAAAGTAGATCTGAACGCCCTTTAGGTGTACTAATTGCTGTCATCCCGGTCCAATACATCAAAGCAGAAGATGCTGCTTGCAAAAAATCCCTTTTTAGACCAAAGATGTATAAAGAAACCAGCAGCCCAAACGATGCTAAAATAGTTTGCTTTGCTTTTCAGTCCCTCCAAAGCATCTGTGCGATTCCACCTCTCTGTAGCCTCTCTGCCCCCCCCCTCCTCCTCCTCGCTCTGATTCCACCTCTCCGTGTGCTCAAAGGGAAGGAAACTACTGTTAATTTCAGCGAAATTAACTTACATTGTTGTTTTGCCGCTCGGCAATCATTTCTACACGGTGCCCCAGGGGCGTCTCCATTGCCCCCCCCCCATTCAAAGATGTCACTTTGAGCACTGCTGTTCACTTTGACTCCTCGTTTCTGTTGCCTGGAGCTGTGCTGCTCTCAGGATACGGCGCCGTATAAATCGAGGCATCTCTGGGCATTGGATACCCATCTATAATTTAGCTCTTTTTTTCTTTTTTTTTTCTTTTTTTTTTAATATTTCATGTATACTTTTAAATGCTCCGCGTTTGTTTGTTTGTTTTTTTCCCTCACCTCCAATTATTCCCCGAGCTGCCCCAGGGCCGTGCTGTGCTCAGCTGCATTGAGTGGGACTGCAGCAGCAACGCTGCTGGGTGCAGAAATGCTACTCAGCCCTTCAGAGCTCCGGGGGTCTCTGCAAGGTCCTGGCAGCACCAAAGAGGTTTACAATCACTTGTCTGCAGACAAAACCCCGAGGAGGCTCTGAGTTCTGCATAGCACCAATGATCTCCACCCACCCACCCCCCTCCTCATCCCCCCACCTGCAAAATGAGGTTCATTATCTCCTGCTTTAAAATACAATCTCCTCCCAACGCCGACAGCGTCTTGCATAAAGCACACTGCGGGATGGGGACCCGCTCTGCAGGGACCTCCACTTCAGTGCGGGTATTATTTATAGATGGGAGCTTGCAGAAGGCATTTGAAGGGCTCTGGAGATGAAGCATCCTTTTGTGCAATGCCTGATATTGCATTTGCTGTCACTCTTAGTTCTCACGAAGCACGGGTTGTGTTGAGTACCGACTGCAGGTGTTCCTTGGCTCTAAAAGGCCACAGTGCAAAAGGGAATAAATCCTGCAGGTCTGTTGTAGCCAAGAGGGAATGCCTGCATTGCACAGCCCTCAGTGTCAGACTGCAGTGTGTGTGACACCGTGCCCACGTCTGGCTGGAATCTGCAGCACCAACAGATAACAGTTTGGCTTTGATTGCTTTTTGGTATTCGAGTCGTGCTTTATCGTCCCTCTATATCCTTTTCTGGAGGGGGGGGGGGGGAAGAAGGAAGAAAAAGAGTATTTAGATGGATCTTCTGCACTGGTTTTGAACAAGCACTCATTTGCCTTCCCCTCATCAGTAAGAGGAGAGGATCATTACTGCATTTCTGCTGTGGATCCCAGGGATCTGTAGGTGAAGGGCACACAGTGAGGGCTGCTGCTGGTTCAGCTCTATAAAAGGCCATGGAGCTCACTCTGTATAAACACAGGGCAAATATTTAGTTAAAGTGGGGATGCTTGTAAAGAAGCAACTGGATGGCGTTAAGTTCCTCTTGCCTCCTGCAGTGTGTGTGTGGGTATCTGTGCACGCCTGATGCTTCTTGCAGGGCTGCAGCACCCAGCCAGGCACAGGAATGGTTAGCTGGGATGCCAGGTAGATGTGTCTGCTCCAGGTATGTTTATTAAACAGATGTGTTCTCTTTCTGCAAAGGTTGCTGTGACAATTTTCTTTCAGTCCAAGAAAGTTACAGGCTGCTGTTTTGCATTTAGACCATGGTGCATCAGTGCTGGGTTTGGGTCCCAGTTAATGGCTCCTTGTTCATCCCATCCTTTAGGATGGGCATGATGGCATGTGTGTTAAACCCCATTATAACACCCCACAAATCAGGGCTATTTCTTCCCCTATTTTTTGCCTATATACCTTACAAGCCCCTCTCTTTGTACCAAGGAACAGTGATGTGTGCAAGGTTTTGGGGTCTCAGTGTCAGAGGGGGGGGCTCAGCCTCACCCCCCCCCCCTCACCCTAGGCCCTTCAGTCTGCACTCCCACCCTTTAGCTCTGAGCTGCTCACATGGGGCCATGCCAAATTCCAGCTCCTGATGAATTGCTTTCCTCCCAGCAACACAAAACACACGCTTGGGCAGAGCATGGGTGAGTGGTTTTGTGGAAACTATCTGGAGCTGGAGTCAATCTAAAAGCAACCTGTAATAAATGGTGTAATGTTTAAAGATGCCCCGCTGGCACTGTTAAATATTAAACCAGCTTCTTTCTTTGTTCCTGCACTTCATACCAACTGCAGGGCTGAGAGCCACAGGTGTGCTGAGCTCAGGGCAGGTGGCACCTGGGGCAGCACAGGGTGACATTCCTGTCCCCATTGTGCCCACAGCTAGGGGGGACACCAGGGCCTCGGGGTCACTGCCCTGCAGGTGTTTGTACCTGGAGAGATCAAACCTAGGGAATGGCAGCTGCACCCCTTCCCTGCTTCAAAATGCCAGCAAGCTGCCATTGTAATATTGGTTTTTTTCTCTGGGTCTGGAAGCTGATTTCAGCCAAATGGAACAGAAGTTGTTCTGAAGGGGTTCTAAAGGATGGGGATGAGGTTAGAATTGCATGGGGATGGGGCAGTGGATGGTGCTGGGCATGGGGTTGGGGTTGGGGTTGGAGATGGGGATGGAGCTGAGGGGTCACTGTGCAACAAACACCATAAAAACCTCCTTCCATCACCATAACAACGCTCCCTTCTGGCCAAAACGTTCAGGTTTTGTTTCCAAGTGGAAATCTACTAAGTGTTGGTTGAGAGTCGGAAGGACGGGGAGCGAATTGAACCGGGTTGTAGCGCTCAAATTGACTTGCATGTTACATTCCTTTTCTCCTCAACTCCAGAGCTTTATGAAGATCAAGCTTTACATACACAAAAAGCCCCCCCCCTCCCCTTTACAATAAGACTCAATGCTGCTTCCTTCTCCCCCCCCCCCCCTTAAATAAAATGGAGCTTTCTGGCCAACGGCTCCTAGCATGGCTTAATCTCTGTATTAAAAGCAGGAGAGGCAAATGGCCAGATGTTTCATTTCCAAACAGGTCACAGTGCAAGAGCAGGAAACTTCTTCATGTGAAATTTCACGCGGTTTGCCAGCAAGGCCCCACTGCCGGCGTGCGACAGCTGCATCGATCCAATTCGGGGCTGTTACTGTCTGCTGGATCAATGATCAGCAAAGTAAAAAGTCACTTACTGCCCATGACATGGGCTGCGTCGTTAGGACCTATCGTGTCAAGGAGCCTGGTTTTATTAACTCTGTAATTACCTGTTAAGCCAAATCGGCTGATTTTATTGCACATTTTCTCCTACCTGGGCGGGGACCTTTGGCTCTCTATTAGAGCTCTGAGCATCCCCTCATTTTTCTCTCCTCCCTCTGGGGTCCCATGTGTTACTCATCGTGGCTGTGGCTGGGAGCATGGGAGATGAGCATTCCCTCTTTGCACACACTGGGATGTGTCCTATTGAGCCCATGGGGCAGCCCAGCTGGTGGAGCCCCTCCATTGGACCAGAGCATGAGGACAGGCATGGAGCAAAGCTGGGTGATAGGAGAGAAGGGCTGTTTGTAGCCATGGTGTCATCTCCATGCTACTCACCTACTCAGAGAGTAGGACAGGATCAACTTATGTAGAAATATCAGCATGCTTATGTGTCCCCTTGCCCTCCAAACCCCACAATGATTATTTACTTGCTCAGTCTTTCCTTTTAGCATCTCATTCCTTTTGTTCCAGAGGAAAAAGGGGGAAGGAGGCCAAGGGCAAATCTCATCCAAATTCTAATGCAGGCTGTGGGGATACTGAGCCTTAGTGTGGCTGTGTGAAGCATGGGGGTGACAGCAGTGGGGTAACAGTACCAGGCAGAGACTCCAATGGCTGCTGAAAGTCATGGTTGAGAATGCTGATGTTGGTTAGCTCCTTGATCCCTGGCTCTTGGCCATCCCAATGGAGCCCAGTCTTGGGGTCTGAGGGGGAGGCACAGTGTGGGGTGTCTGCTGGCATAGCCTTGGAAGCCAGGATTTGCTCGGAGCACAGGTTGTGGAGTGAAAGGGAGCGTTTAAGGAATCCATCCAGGGGAATTCACCAGCTTATTATCAAGTACAGCATCTAGAAAATCAGATATTTTTATCGCTAATCTGTGCTTTGGGCATTTGAGAGGACAGAGGAGCTGCAGGCCTGCTGTCATTTATGGATGAGCTAATTCTTGCTGTGCTGAAATTAGATGTTAAAGTAGTCCCGGCTTATACCCAGCATGCATGCAGAATTCCTGTTACGGAGCCAGCTGTGCAGATAGAAAATCTGGGAGCCCAGAATTCAATTTCTTGTTCAGACCCAAGAGATTGGAGCAAGAGCCTGTAAACAGCCCTCTCTGCACAGGGCAGCCTGCATGTAAATACTGAGCGTTTGATCTTGCCCTGGGTGCCCTCGCCTGGCAAAAAGAGAAAGGAAATAGAAAAAAGAGGTCTGGCACTGCTGATAAAACCTTGTTAGGGAGCGAGTGGCTGGGTGCAGACCTAAGCCAGGAGCTGCAGAGCCTGGGATTGGTGTGAGACAGGGACAGGGATGCAGAGGGCTGTTGTAGTGATGGTGGATGTGTCGTTATCTGCATGGCTGACATATAGAAACGAGCAGGTGAGAAGTCAGGTGGCAAAGTTTCCCCTTGGATTGCTGGGGTAGAAAGGCACGCATCACATTCTGCTGCATGGCCGGGTCCATCAGGCTGAGCTTGGAGCTCCCAGAGCTGTAGGAAGACCCATAAGAGTGTCCCCACTCCCACATAGGGACAGAGGGACCCACTCTGTGCTGGGGAGCATGGGAGGAGCCAGAGCAGAGCAGACCCGCTGCGGGGAGACCCCTCACTGCCCACCCTCGAGTGTTTACTCTGTGCATGTTTTAGTGCTGCTGGGGTCAGTGGCACTGACCCAGGGACCAGTCTGTCTCACACTGATGTCAAGAGACTGACATCCATAAAAAATGAGCAGACTCCCGTTTACCTACAGGCTATTCCTTGTCTCAGGAGCCACATGGGAAGAAAGGCAAAAGCAACAGGAGGCAAAATGCCACAGTGACGTCCTGCACCAAAAAGGACTGTGAGCTCTCTCTAGGAAAGATGTGAACTATCAAAGATCACTTTAAAAGCAAACCCCACCTCCCCCACTTTAACTGCAGGATGGGGTTTATTTCTTAAACCAAACAAGTCTATGCTTTGCTGCAAAGCAATGTGGAAACCAGGGAGAGACATAAGAAAAGACCTCAAAAAGGGCATTACCAGAACCTGGAGCCATGCTGGACTCACAGGACCCAGTCCTGATGCTGTCCCCCCTCCTTCCAGTGCACCCCTATAGTGTTAAGCTCCCCTATCCCATTCCCATCCCTTCCATCCCTTCCCTCTGTTTCTCTCTTCCCTCTGCTTTAATGGGGGTGGGGGGGGGGGAGGCTTCGGCTTTGCAGAGTGCTCTCAATGGTCTGTAACGTGCAAGCAAATCTCAGCCATAATGTAAAGCGTAATAAGCAGTTTGCAGGCTATGAATCTGCAATTAAAACAGTTATAGTTAATTTAAATAGTAGAAAATGAGGTTGATTTAATGCTTATTGATTTGGTAATGGGCACCGGCTGCATGTGACCAACCAACTCTGGGTCACAGCGGTGCTCATAAAACCACATCGTTCTGTATGGTTTATTTCACCCCCCCACATCTGCACCTTCTCACCCCATATCCCCCCTCACCCAAAGCAACCAAATCCCATTGCTGGGCAGCAGGACCCTATAGTCATTTATAACCACTGGTGGTGGGTCCCAGCCCCATGGTTTGGATCTATGGGGAGCAAAGCTTGCTCCCCTGCATAGAAATAGTGGTCAGAGCGTCTGGCCAGCAGCGGTGCTCAAACCAACCACGTTCAACATGAGAGCGGTGTGTTTTTAATTAAAATTGATTTTAGACCGGGTCCCTAACGAGTCTTTCTAATGGCTGCCTTTTTTCTTCTTGCTTCTTTTTCCCCCTCCTGATTGCAAAAGATAAAGCAACACGTTGTTAGCAAAGGGCGGAAGGGTGAGAAGAGCAGCTCCAGGTTTACAGCAATGAGGTAGAGATGCTTTGATTTTGGAAGCCAACCGACACTCCTGAAGTTGGTGATGCCCATGGAAGAGGCGTTGGTTGAGCGGATGTATCAGAGCTGCAGATCTGATGTCGAGCTGTTGTTGTGTATTTTTTTCTCTATATTAATTAATTTTTGGCAGAGCTTTTATCGGGACTCTTTTAATTATCAGCTCTTGGCACAACGTTAATCCTCTGAATGCAATGGAGTTAATTCTCAGGTTATTATGTGTTCTAGCCTGAAGCTCGGGTTTAATTTGTTAATGATAGCTTGGATTTCCCTAAGGTGCCTGTGGGCTCTGGATCCTCATTCCCAGACAGTTTGGGTTCCTTCATCCTGGCCCTATTAACACAACTAAGAGCTTTCCTGCACCCTGAGGTCCCATGCCCTCAGCTGTTCCCAAGGTGGAGCATTTTCCCTGCCACAGCTGCATGTGTTTGACTCCTGGTTGTGCTCCGCAGCCCTGCAGACACCAATTCATTGTCAAGAAGGTTCCCCAAAGGAATCGAGGCAAGTGAAGCTTCCACCAAAGTAGAAATGCCGGGTTATTTTCTAACCCGCTGCCAAGTAAATTCAGGGGATCGTTTAGTTTAAGTAGTTGGAGCTGTTATGGATTTGTGTAGGCTGAAGTCAGTCAGTCACCTTCATTTTGCTTACATTCATTCCCATGCCTGGGCAGAAAGGGTTAATTTTTTGAGCTCGTACGGAGGGAGAAAGGGGGGAAATATGCCACAGAGGAAGCTTGGATAAAGAAGAGAAGATGCAGATGGGCCGGGTCTTGCAGGAGGCATCCTGGAGCCAGGCCAGATGCATTTTCCACATGCCACAGGAGTTTGTCTATGGGCAGATGGGACTCTGGGATCACCCAAGAAACCAGCAGTGGGAAGGTTACCTTGGAGGAGCATTGGACCCAATGGGAGCAGGGGTGCAGGGATCAGGCGTGCTCATGTACACCCACTGTTGCTTCTCACCTTTCCATTCCTCGAGGCTGAGTGTTTGCACTGCAGATGCATCCCATGCTCTGGGCTCAGAGCTGCAGCACTGAGGGGGCTGTGACCCTACGTTGCTGCTTGCTCGGTGGCTGCAGGGCTGGAAGTGGCATTCCCTGCACCCATTGCCAGCTTATGGAAAGCCTAACAGATGTTTCCTTGCTCAGCTCAATGCAGCTCATCGACCATCCCAAGAGGGGAATTAAAACGTGCTGGGGACAAGCGAGGCTCTGTGCTGGAGCTGCTGAAAAGAGGGATGAAAAGCTTTGTTTTAACACCCCCCCCACACACACCAACACCACCCTGTTGTGGGTTTGGCATCTGTATTTATTTACTCGTGTTATTTTTAGCTGGAATGAATCCTCTCTTTGGGGCAGGAATTCCTTCTCCCACCCCAGTCTGTCCCTTCAACCTCAAAGCAGACTTTGTTGGGTTGCAATGATTTTGCCAGCAGAACGTTTGAAGCCATTGGTTCAGGCAGAGGGGGATGTCTGTAAGAATAGTGCATTCTGGAGCCATTGGTGAGGTTTGTTCTCTTCCATCTGGTTGTCCCGGATCACTTCATAGATGGTTTTGTTTGTGATAAACTCAGCGGGAGGGGGATTAATTATTATCCACATTCTTCGGTTGGCCAAACTGGGTGCTCAGTCTTATAACAAAACCCATGCATGGGTGCAAGAGAAACAGAGATAGCAATGGAATTTTGCTTCTGGGGAGGCAAATGGCCTGTGGGCAAAGGCAGACCTTCAGCTGCACTGCAACTCCTGGCCTGGGGCTCATTAAAGTCAGTAGAAAAGCCATCGCCATCAGATCAGGCCTTGAGTACGAGGTTAAAAAACATCGAGGCTCTCGTTTCCCTAACCTTTGTGCTGCTTAATTTTGCTCTGGATTAATAGGTTGTTCTGGTCTATTAGCAGCAGGGCTCGTTCGCTCTTGCCTCATTTTGCTTGCAATAATAAGACCAAAAATTATGCCTCAGCAAAAGAAAAGGGAGGGCAAATAAAAGGAACGGGGATTTCATGTGGTCTGAGGAAAAGAACCCAGAGCGGCACAGCCATTGCCAAACAGAACCACAAGGGATGAGAGCGCAGAGCCCTGCGTGGTCCAAGCAGGGCAGGCAATGCTGTTCTCGGGCTGCAGGCAATGCTGTGGGTCTGGGGGCTTTGTGAAAGGCAAATGCTGCCCCGAATGGACCCCATCCCCCTGGCCCTAAGCCCGTAACCCAGCGGGCAGGGTCATGGCTGGTTGAGAGGGTGCGAACCAGCAGAGCAACGTCTGCATTACAGGAAAAGAATGTGTGTTAAAAAAGGCTAATGGTCCCAATGTCCATCAGGCCGGCATCGTCCGAGGTCATCGGGCGGTCAAAAGCAAAGAATCCCAGCCTGTTCCCTGGGCTGCAAGGGCCGAGGGGTGGCTGTGCTGAGTTCACTGCCTCCCTGCGTGGCAATACCTGCCATTGGCTTTAATGGTTGTTTTTAGGAGGTGGGGGTTGGGGGGGGAATGGGAAGAAGGAGGTTTTCTCCTTAGCAACTGTGTTTGCGTATAGTCTGCCGTTGGGGTGTCTGAAGCACATGCAGTGTTCATCTTTGCTTTAGAAAGAAAGGAAGAAAATGAAATCTCCCCGGAGCTCACGCTGATGAATGGATGCTGGGCTGGATTGGTGAGCATGGGAAAGGATGCAGCGAGTGTCTGTCTGTTGCAAAGAAAGTATTTGTATGGGAAGAGAGACTTCCCCCCTGCTCTGCTCTGGGTAAAGGAGAGTGAAAATGCTCCGTTGTCAAATGGGGGAGAAACCTGATCCCAAACTTGGGAACGGAGCTGGATATGGGGCTCTGCTCTGTCCTATTTCCAGGTGCTGGAAGAGATAGAAGCATAGGAGCTGGAAAATGCCCCAAATCAAAGCTAAAGATAACACTCAGGTTCCGACAGGCTCTTCCAGGCACCTCACAAGGTCTTCCTCTTAGGGGTCAAAGCCTCCATTTCCTGCTCACTTCTAAATCAGATCATTATTTCTCTCTGCTCTTAAATATTTCCTCGGAAAGCCCTCCTCCATCTTCAGCTTATCTCTGTGGCATTGCTGTTTCAGTCCTTACATTGCTTCCCAGATAAGACCACGTGCCGGAGGTTGGGTGTGCTCCATCCTTTGGGCAGCCCTCCTAAAGCCCGTTAATTGCAACAGGGACACCCTTTGGCAGGAGAAGGACTGAGTAAACTGTGAGTTCATCACCGCATTCAATCAGTTCTCTAACATTTATGCTTAATTACGGAATGGATTCGAATACAGCACGACCCCCTCTTGTAAAAGGCATCGCATTGCTTGTGATTAAAATGGAATGACTGACTACACTGAGATTACATACAAGAAAGTCCCAATAGTGATGCTTGGTCTCTTCTGGTGCCTTACATATGTCCCTTTGTAGGTGCTTATAGGGCTGTTGCTGGGGAGTCCTGCACTGGGAAGATCTTTCCTCTCATTTAAAGGATACTGTTAAACTTCCGGGCTGAATTCTTCCATCTCCATCACTTTAGAAATGCCAGAACGTCCTGTTCTCCCATCAGCAATTTTCTCATCCTGGTGTTTAAAATGACATTGACCGCAGAACGTCGCCATCCATTCAAGGCTTCATTTTGTCTTCAGTTCTCTCTGACGGCTCCGTGCCCCTTTGGGAAGGGCACAATGGTGCTGGGCAATAGAACTAAACAGAAGGGAAAACTCCCAACCCGAGGACGTCTGTTGCAGAAAACCATCTTAGTGCTCCATCGATTTCATCCTTCTCCTCCACCCCCAACTGCACAACCAAGCTCTGGCATAGCATGCTTTGGAATGGTTGCATCAGAAGCAGCTCCCAGTCCTCATTTCCCCCTCTATTCCCCACTGCTGCTCATCCTCTGGTTCAGGCTCTTGAGCAGAAGGCGCAGCAATTGCTTCTCAGTCTCAACTGAGTAATTTTGAGCAGATGACTTTGCTTTGCTTTCTCTATCCGGGAAACAGGATGAACGCCATTAAACCTTCTCATATAAAGAACCTCACAACCTACGCATAAAAGCCCCGTACAGGAGCAAACACTGTGTAATCCCTGGGTTGCTGCTTTTGGCTGCAGTCACAGCTTTACACTGGGAATCTATTTTTTCTCCTAAACATCAACCTGTCACTCTTGGCCCATTTGACAAAGCCAAAGCAACACCCCTGGCTTGGCTTCCAAACACCTCTTGCCACCCATTTCACAATGAGGATCCATAAGGAGGCTCCCAGCCAGCCTTCAATCTTCCCCTCCCTTGTCAGCTGCGGGTTCCACTAATTAAACAAACGAGCGGAGTTGCTTTGCAGATAATGGAGGTGGCTCTGTTATTCTTCCTTGTAACACTTGTTCTTCCCAGTCACATGGCGGTTATTATCCCTGTGCTCTATCTTCCCCTCTGCCAGTCCATTTACCTGTCTCTCCACGTCCTCGGTTGACAGATAGATGTTGTCAAGTGTGTCCTCATGCTCCCTCGGCGTTCCAGCCCCACGTCCACTTGGTCTATTCAATTAGGCTGAAGCGGGAGGATAATTTACTGACCCCTCTTCTCCTTAGCAGGTAAACTAGAAAATCATATACATGCATCTCCCGCACTGGCTGACCTTGGAAGGCAAATTTAAGAGGATTTATTGTTGTCAGCTGCAGGCCAATATTGGTAACGTTACGTTTTGGTCTAGGAAGGTGGTTTGGGGGGGGGGGGGGTGATGCCACAATGTTTGTTGAATAACGTTTCATTGAGCTGGAGGTGATTAATTCAATTGATATTAATTAAGGTGGCGATGGAAGAGCAGGGCTGTAATGCTTTTCATTCATCCGTTTATTTATTTATTTGCTCACTTTGCCACCCATGAATCATTTCGCATTTAGCCATTCGCTAATGGGCCCCTTTTGCAAACATTACCCAGCAGTTACAAGAGGGAAGAGAGTTGAGCACCGGGCTGTGAGCACGGCCCAAATGACCCCCCCCATCTCCCCCCTCCCCGGGTCTGTTTTGCTTCCCGTGCTTGGAGGGCGCTGTGCATCAAGACACAGCCACGAATGGGCAGCGCTAAGCCACGCCCCCTTGCTCTATAGCCCCGCCCATTTGCTGTTAGCCACGCCCACTTTCTATTAGCCCCGCCTACATGCTTAAGGCCACGCCCATCGCCACGCCCCCTGCCTCGCCCAGAAGCGAGTTGACGCGGGAAAAGCCGCGACTGCCCCCTAGCGGCCGGAATCCGCATAGCGAGGGCGCGCTCCCATTGACGTCAATGAGGATGTTGCCCGTTGAGTTGAACGGGAGAGGTGCCCGGGGGGGGGGGGGGGGTGAAACGGTTGGCATTTCTCTTAGGTTCTAAACGTATGGCACGTTGTATAGAAGAAATGGAAGGCAGATGATCCCGGGGGGGGGTCGGTTCTTGGGGGCGTTGTGATAAAGGGGTATAATGATGGGTAAAGGGGTATAATAATGAGTACAGGGATATAGCGATGGGTAAAGGGGTATAATGATGAGTATGGGGATATAGTGATGGGTAAAGGGGTATAATGATGGGTAAAGGGATATAGTGATGGGTAAAGGGGTATAATGATGGGTATAGGGATATAGTGATGGGTAAAGGGGTATAATGATGGGTAAAGGAGTTTAATGATGAGTACGGGGATATAGTGATGGGTAAAGGGGTATAATGATGGGTAAAGGGGTATAATGATGAGTATAGGGATATAGTGATGGGTAAAGGGGTATAATGATGGGTAAAGGGGTATAATGATGAGTATAGGGATATAGTGATGGGTAAAGGGGTATAATGATGGGTAAAGGAGTTTAATGATGAGTACGGGGATATAGTGATGGGTAAAGGGGTATAATGATGGGTAAAGGGGTATAATGATGAGTATAGGGATATAGTGATGGGTAAAGGGGTATAATGATGGGTAAAGGGGTATAATGATGAGTATAGGGATATAGTGATGGGTAAAGGGGTATAATGATGAGTATAGGGATATAGTGATGGGTAAAGGGGTATAATGATGAGTATAGGGATATAGTGATGGGTAAAGGGGTATAATGATGGGTAAAGGGTTATAATGGTGGGTAAAGGGGAATAATGGTGGATGAAGGGGAATAACAATGGATAAAGGGGCTTTACCCTCATAAAGTAAAGGGAGGAAGGCAGAAATGTGCACCCAACGTGAGCTGGGAGCCCCCTGGCTCTGTTATTTATACTGCAGCAGTTCCCCCAGTTAACAGCTTAAATGAAGGGGCCGTTGCTTAAATGCTTTATTCATATTATACAGCGATTACCAGCTATAGCCATATTCCTTAATAACCTGTTATAAAGCATGTTATAAAAGCCATTAGTGATGATGCTGGGGAAGGCTGTTAGGCAGCGTAATGCAGTAATCAGAGCCGTGCAACAGTGACAGAAGTGTTTGTCGTTCCATACCAGGCTTTATATGGAAGCTAAATAGTCTCTTTTGTGATCGTGGCATTTAAGGGTGGATCTTTTGTGCTGGTTCTGGTGGTCGTTTTGGGGGCTGTTTGCAAAATGGCCCATTGAAGCCATTTTTGGGGTTAAATCTTTTGGCTTTGGTGAAAAGAAAGGCTCTTTTAGGTGGGATGGAGGTGTTGGTATGGAAGAAGAAGTGCTTTGGGAGAGGCTGGGGCACATTGGGGGTACTTGGAGGTGCTGGGTGCTCCTGTGAGTGATGATGTGCTTCAGGATGGGGGCAGCCACCAGGTCCTGCTTGTGCTTATGAGGTGCTCCTTATGGCATAAAGGTGCTTCGTTGTACTTGGAACACAAGTTTGAGGAGCTCTTTTTGCTGGAGATAGGAGCATCTGAGGGCTTTGAAATCATGCTGTGCAAAGAAGGCAGCAGGGGGCTTCAGTTTTCTTCCTTAAACCCAAGGAACCTAAATCTTGCATAGCTCTTCATGGTACCAAACACCTGAAAGGTGCTCCATCTCATTGCTCCATCCATGGGGGTATGAGATGCTCCTACCAAACGAGCCCCACATCCCACCCACAGCTCTGGGGAGTGTGTATGTGGGGGGGAGGGTTCTGTGCCTTAACTTTTTGCCTTGCAGATGGCAAGTGAGAACTTTGCTTCCTATCGTAACTATAAAACACAGCGAATGGCTGTTAGCTCTTGGGGGAAAGCGCTCTCTTTTGGTGCTCAGTGTTCCCGTAAAGCTCTCCATCTTCAGGTTCTCCTGCTGCAGCATATGGTTGGGGGGGGGGTGTGTGTATGTGCTGGAAATGGAGCTGTGTGCTGTGCTTCATTGCCTTCCAGCTGGGGCTGGGAGCATCTCCACTGCTTGCTGTATGGGAGCAGAAGTGAAGCTCAGCCCTACTTCTCCCAAGTGGAGATGGAGCTGCTATGGGATGCTCCCTGTGCACCCGGTCTGGGAGCATTACCCATCTCAGGGACGTGGGGATGATGCCAGCCCCTCCGTTTGTCTGCTGCCAGAGAGACAAAGAACCTGCAGCCAGCACGGTTATTTAAAGGGAGCTGTAATATGTTACTGTTATGGGTCATTGAGGGGTTTTTTTTTTGATACCGATATTACCATTATTATCCTCTCCAGCTGTAAAAATTGATTGGTGAGATGAGCAGTGTGCGCTGCTCTGAGCCTGGCAGAGAGACTGCAGGTGGAGCAGAGAGGGATGCAGAAGCCTTTCCCCTTTGCCCACCCCATAACCGGGTCCCCTTTGCACGTTGGCATCCAGAGTGATGCTGGAGGAGAGGAGAGGAGAGGAGAGGAGAGGAGAGGAGAGGAGAGGAGAGGAGAGGAGAGGAGAGGAGAGGAGAGGAGAGGAGAGGAGAGGAGAGGAGAGGAGAGGAGAGGAGAGGAGAGGAGAGGAGAGGAGAGGAGAGGAGAGGAGAGGAGAGGAGAGGAGAGGAGAGGAGAGGAGAGGGGAGGGGAGGGAGAATAGGGGAGGGCCCAACAGTTTGATATGGGGGAAGATGCTGAGGATCACAGCACAGTTTGGGGGGGAGAGGGGTTGTCTGGTGCATGGTGTGGATCAGAATGGAGTGAGAAATTGAGGTTGAAAGGGAACATGGGGAGACAAGGAGGAGGTTGCCTGGAACCAGAGCTGCCCGCATGTATCTCAAAGTAAAGAATGAGCAGATCGAGCTCAGATTGTTGGGTTTGCAGTCGCGTTTTCAGCTGCTTTATTATGAGGTGACAGTGGTGTTATCTTGTTAAAACCCACCCTTGTGCTGCGGGCTCCATGTGCCCACATGGCACCGTGCTGAGTGTGGGAGCTGCATCCTGGCCCCATTCCCCATTCATTTGGATGGAGCGCAGCCAGTTTACGCCAGCTGATGTGCTGCCCTCCTGTGTGTATAATTATTCATAGAATGAGATCCAGGAAAGTTTAGATTAAGGCCACGGGTACAAGGATGGGTCAACATGAGGCGTTGCAGCCCGTCCTGCTTTTTCAGAGCTGTATGCACATAACATAACATATCCTGAGAGCTGTTTAACCCCGGGAGTGACAAACTTAAAGCCTTGAGGAATTAGGGTGAAATAATCAGTCACGTTCTGCAGCTCTTTGCCTCTCAGTGCACAGCCAGCTCCTTTCTCACGCTCCCAGTGCTCAAGGAGCTCTGCCCCATGGCTGTGCCTTCAGCTGCATCCCTATGGGTCGGTCTATGAGCACAGGGAGAGCGCAGCAGATGAGTGTTCTCCCTTTGGAACTGAAGCAGAAGGGAACAGAGCAGCTCTGCTGTGCTCAAAGCCTTTGGGATCATTCCTGATCTGTGGTATCATATGGTGCCCAGAGGGGTGAACCCCAGTGTGTGGCTTCAGCCTTGTGGGGTTTGTCTGTGAGGAGGGGAAGGGAGGGGAGTGGATGGAAAGGGGAAAAGGGAAAGGGAAAAGGGAAAGGGAAAGGGAAAGGGAAAGGGAAAGGGAAAGGGAAAGGGAAAGGGAAAGGGAAAGGGAAAGGGGGAGGGGAAGGGAAAGGGAAAGGGAAAGGGAAAGGGAAAGGGAAAGGGAAAGGGAAAGGGAAAGGGAAAGGGAAAGGGAAAGGGAAAGGGAAAGGGAAAGGGAAAGGGAAAGGGAAAGGGAAAGGGGGAGGGGAAGGGGAAAGGGAAGGGAAAGGGGAAGGGAAAGGGAAAGGGAAGGGGAAAGGGAAGGGAAGGGACCCTCTGCTTCTCCCCAAAATACATAAAACAAACAGGGCAAACCTCAGGGAAAAAAAAAGAAACAACTCTGATGGTCCCTGAGTGCTGCAGGGAGATGGCAGCTAGTTAGGAAATATAGCAGTGTCAGCCCCCATTTCATTTATACGGTCGGTTATATGGAGAAATATGGGCTGAAATAAATCTCCCAAAACAAAGGTTATGATTTCCCATCCTTGGCAGTGAGGTGCCTGGGTTTCTCATCTGCTGCATGTGTGGCTCCTGTGGCAAGTGGGAGCGCATTGGAAGGCAGCACAGGTGCAGGGATGGGGAGCCAGTAGAAAGGGATGGGTGAGCTCTGGGATAACAGTGGGGTGGTTGGCACTTGTTATATTGGGGCCGCCCATTAGGAGCCATGGGTCACCCCAAAGCATTTGGGGACAGGGGTTCAATGGCAAAGCCCTGCATTGCTGTAGGATGGGCTGCCTGTTGCATGAGTCCAACAGAGAGAAACGGGAAAGCATAAAGCAAAAAATAATAATAACAATAAAGATCTAAAGCATGCAAACCGTACTGAAAACTCGATGAATTAATTACAACCAACGGACCAAATTCTGCTCTCAATTAACACGTGCAGCCCCCAGCGAAATTAATGGGGTTGCACGTGTGCACGGGCAGAAATTGGTGCGATAGGTTTATTACCAGTAAATGGCAATTAATAACGGCTCTCCTTTTCTATTTGCTATTACAGCCTATTAATATTTCCAGCCCTTGGAATCGCAGCTCTGCCACAGCAGCAGCTATGAATTAGGAGCTGGGGGAACCCCCTTGTTTCATTTTATTTTATATATATATATATAGATGTTTTACCCCGAAAGAAGTTTCTGTTACCAAAAGTTTGCCTCGTGTTATTTTTATAGCCGAGTGAGAGAGAATTTACAGGGAGCTGAAATCATTGAAGCTAATTAGCTGAATGGCCCTATTATTTATCCAGGGACACGTAGTACAATAATTGCTATTGCAGGTTTGAAGCATCTCAGGGATATTAATTCCAGAGCTTTCATGTCATCTCAGTACAGTAAAACTTCCTAATGGCACCCTGAAGGTGCATAATCTCATTTTAAAACTACTTTTTCTTCTTTTTTTCTGAGGGAACTGGCAGAATCTCCTTCCATAAAAGCTGAAAAAGGGGAAGAACTCATAATATTTTCCTCATAAGAAAGCAGTTATATTTTCTTATTATTTTTTCCACTCTCTGACCTTTCTTGCTTCCCGACGATGGGAAGAGCCAGAGCTCTCCATCAAAAGTTTCCCTCAACTCCTCTCTGCTGCTCCCAGAGGGATGATGGCAGCGTATGGTGGCATCCAAGCATGGCAAGGGATGGTGGCCTTGGGGTCAGTGTCCCTCTGGGGTGGAGTTGTGGGCTGTGTTTGGAGCAAGGAGGTAGGGGAAGCCCCATGGTGGTTAGTGGGCAGAGTGGGCTCAGGCTTGGGGGTCTCGGAGGCTTTTTGCAGCCTGGATGGTTTTATGGTTCTGTGGTGTATCTTGGGTTGAAGATGCCTGGAGGAGATGCTCCTGCTGTGAGCACGAGGGGTTGGTGCCAAGGGGGAGATGTGGGAAGTCTGTAGGATCACCACTGGCTGCATCCCCATGCACAGAGGGGTCACCTCTCCCACCCCAGCCAAACCACGTCCCACTTGGGTTTGTTGTGTCCAGTGGGCAAGCAGATCCCACTCAGAGGGGTTGAGTAAAGCAGCCATTAGAGTGGGACCCCCCCAGGGTCTCCATATGTGGCTCGTTGTCAACTCTCAACATCAGTCCTCAAACAGAGCCTGGGCCAAGACCCTGAGTCCCAGGGCAGCCCCAGAGCAGAAGGGGGGGTTGGTGCTCATGGGGACCCTGCTGGGCATCCTGAGGTGCCATGGGGTGAGCCCAGGCCTTGGTTCCAACCAACATCAGCAGTGGTTGTTCCATGGCCTTTGGGCTCAGCCCAAGGAGCTCACATGGAGGGGAGAGCTGGGGACGTTTGGGAAGGGACTCGTGGGGGTCTGTGCTGGCCAGGATGGGAAGCACTTGGGCTGCCATGCCTGGAACCAACGGCGCTCCATATAGAAGCATTGATGAGCCTTTAATTAGAACCACGCGAACGGCGCTGCTTTCACTTTAATTTAGCTTGATTTAAATGACACTCGTGGGCCAGATGAACCAAAGTCACTGGAGCTACACCAATTTACACCAGCTGAGGATTTGGCAGTAAAAAAAGAAGGGGGGGGGGGGGAGGGATGGAGGTGATTCCCTGTACTTTGTTTTAACCCAACAATCTTTACAGCCATCCATTAAGGCGCTCCGCCAGGCATTCCTCCTTCTGCAGAAGAGGTTTCAGCGGAAGAAATAAAGCTGTGAAGATTCAGTTTTCACTTTGTTTCTCGTAAAGACAGTCAGACTCCAACATAAACAACAATTTACACCCAGCATTTATTCTGGAAATTACAGTATCGTGCAGCTAACGCACACAGATAAATAATGTTTTATGGGATTCTGTGGAGTCCTTTCAGGGTAGCGGATGTTTAGTAGAATTAGAAGGCTTGGAAAATGGAGAGCTTGGGCTCTAGCTGTTAATCCTGGAAAAGGGAAACGTAGAACAGGCTCCCACAATTAAAAAGATGAGAATAAATTCCTCCGTGCGGGCATTGTTCCTTTAAAAAACATCTTTATTAAGCATTCAAGGGGAACAAGGCCTGGCTCTGTGTGTGTGTGTGTGTGTGTGCTGTGTTTGCAGCTCACACTGGGAAGGGATGCTCAGAGCCATGGGGAAATGGCAGCATAGAATGGGCAGCGTTGGTTCCGGCCGTGATGCTGTGCTGGTGCTGAGCATCCCATGTTAGGACTTGGGGGAGGATCCCATGGAGTTTAACAAGGATACCTCCAACACACAGAGTTCCTAAAAGCAAAGGTTAGGATGCATGGAATAAATCAGCCCATGGCATCCATTCTGAAGCCACTTGTAGTGAGCTGGTGGAGCAGGAGTCTGCTTGTCCTAATTAACATCAGCCTGTCTCTGTTATTATTAGTTAGGGAGTTCTCACTGCTTTCTGTGCTCTGCGGCATGTTGTCTCACACCGGATTGCAGCAGGATTGCCTCCTTGCAACAAGCATGGCAAGGGACAACAGTCCGCTCTTGCTATGGGGAGGCTGAACGTATCCCTGTGTTGCTCAGGTTTCTTTTATTGTGTCATTTCTGGTCCGGTGTTGAACACTGCAAGGCAGAAAGTCCTTGGTGTGCTACCAGTCAGCAGCCCAGGTCTTCAAAGTAGTGGAAAAATGAGGTCAAAGAGGTTCTCCCCACCCTTCTCAAGGGAGCCTGGATTACAGAGCATTTCCAGTGCTAAGCTGCGGGGTAGCAGGGCGTCAAAACAGGGGCTCTCTGTCTCCATTTCTATGGTCAGCACTACAGGAAAGCCCAATCTTGCTTAAGGTCCTCAAGTGCCATTGCAGTGTAAGTCAAAGCCCATGGAAGGGTGGGCTCCACCAGCCCACCTCATGTGGCAGCAGCTGCTTTGGAGAGTCACAGGAAGACCCCATGATGGGCAGCGATGGAATAACGTGGCTGTCTTTAGAAATTCCCTCCCGACCCTTTTCCTGCTTTACGACTGGAAGCATAAAGGTTTATAGTCCTTAACTTTTATCTTGCCTAATGAAGCTGCAGATGTTCCCTCTATTTGTGTAAATATCTAACCCGGTACCGGCTCAGGTAAACAAGAGGTTGCGTTAATCCTTGCCACGGTGATTTGCATATGCTAATGGAGCTGGGGGTACACGGATCTGCGGTGGTTCTGATCCCATTGGAGTTGCTGGGGGTCAGCCGGGTGCTGCCTCCATCCCATAGGCACCGTGTGGGGGACTTGGTGTGTATGAGGCAGCCCTGGCTTCCCCTCCTCCTTGCGGGCAGATCCCATTTGAATTCCATCCTTCCCCTCTCCTTTCACCTCTGCTGTTGGGTAAAGTGAACCTCAGCATGAAGCAGGCTGCCCTGGCTCATCGCAGCTGCAAGAGACAGAGCGAGAGGCATTTACAGCCTGACAGTGAGATAAAGATGAATCTGAAGCCTTGGTGGCTGTTAGAGAGGGGAGGAGGAAGCGTTTATGGCCCCATCTGCCGGCGTTTCAGCACGGCGGGACCAGCTTTATGGCAGGAGCCTCCAATGCCACTTCCTTCCATCTGGGGACCAGGGTCTGGTTTCAGGCTCTCCCTGGTGGTCCTGGAAGGATGGAAGGGCTTCAGGGTATGGGGGGTCCTGGGTATGACCCACACCTATAGCCCTGGATGGTGGCACACAGGGCAGAACCTTCTGCTGCTCCCTGGCTGGGTTGATTAGCACAAGGCATGGCCCAGACTCATTAACACTGAAATATAAACCAGGAGCAGAACAATGTCATTCCGTAGGTGTTTGGTCAGAAAACCTTGGCTTCTGGCTGATGTGGCAGCAGTTGGTGTTTAGACTGATTTCCTATGGGGAGCAAGGCTATGGGGTTTGGTGGCCGTGGTGAGGCTGACCACTGCTCACTCCTTTCCCCATCCATTGGTTGGTTGAGTGATCAACACCATCCTCTGCACAGCCAGCACTGCACCTTGCTTGGGGCTGCTGCTCTTGAGGCATGCAGGAGCCTCATGCAAGGGTCTAAATTAGGCTGCGTGCTGATCTGCCCCATGCTAGATTCCTTAATAGCAAGGAAAAATGACGGTGCTTTTCTGTTAGGAGAGAGCAACTTCCATTGAAGAATATCAAGCACTTTGCAGTAGAGGTTAAACTGGTGTTATCCCTGCTTTGCAGCTGGAGGAAATTGATAGTTAGAGCAGTAAAATGGTGTTTGCAGGGTCAGCGGGGAGCTTTGCTCTTTGCATTGCTGGGAGGTGGCACTGGGAGCTCCATGCAGGGGCACTGGGGTGCTGCATGGCATTGGAAAGCTTTGGAACAGCAGCCAGATCCTGCCAGGTGCTGAGCTCTTGGAGGGGAGGGCTGTGAGCAGCTGGCAAGAGCAAAGCCCAGGGCAGCTTTCAACCACCTCCCCACCTTGCAGCCCCAGCAAACCCCCCCCCCTGGTGCATGTGTGCATGCACAGCCCTCCCTTGAAGTGGTTAACTCAGCTGTGAAGCCTTCTATCAGCCGTAATAGCTTCAAGGTGGGGGAATAAAAAATGGAGAGTGTTTAAATTGTTAATGGGTTTCATGTTCTTGTCACTGTTGAGGGTTTGTTCCCTTTTATAAACTCATAGTTTTTGGTTGACATTGCTTTTATGTGAGCCATCAGCCAGTTGGTGATGGTGTTCCTGTGTTAGACCATTACTGCCGGATTGTATTTGCAGTAAAGAAAGAGAATGGAGGCCGTAAATCTACAGCCAGAGATTTAAGGCTCTGTTTCTCTGCAGTTTAGACCCATGTGCTCAGGAAGTCCATTCTCCTCCAGCAGAATTACACTCTCCAAACGTTTCTGCTCCGGCACTGATTGACGGTGTGAGCTACTCAGCTTTGCTGATGCCCAGGGCAGGAGATGGGGCAGCACCAAGCAAGCTCTGCTTGTGTTCAGCCTTTTTGCAAAGGATCTCCAAGCAGGGAGATCTGCTTGTGCTCAGAGCTGTGCTTTGGGCTCATTGGCACAGCAGGCAATAGGGCAGTGCAGGGATGTCTTGGATGTAGGGGGTGCCTTAGAGGGTCACCAAGCACATGGACAGGTAAGCCCCAGTGATGGACGTGAATCATCCCCCAGTGGCCATCACATCTTTGAGTTCATCCTCTCTCACTTGAAGCGTGAATGTTTTGCACTACAAATTGTCTTCATTGTAAATGGGTGCCTTTGCTGAGACTGCCCTGGAAACCTGGAACGGGGAACCCAGGCGCTTCCGAGCTCTGAGTTTGGCTTTGCCCATTGATTTATTATAAACTGCATGAAGTGCAAAGTGAAGGTGATGAATAGGTGGCTGGGCCGTTAGGGAAACTAATTGCCTCCGCAGGGCCAAATTCTCCTGGCCGTTGGCACGTTCATCCAGGGATTCCCCCAGCAAGAAGCCAAGTCTGAAGCCAGGCACTGAGCTCTGCGCTGCATGCAGGGCTCCCCAACCACCCCCCAGCCCTGCCCCTCTCTCTTGGTGTCAGCCACAACACCATTGAGCACGATTTAATTGCACACTGAGCCTGTGTTTGCCCATGAAGGGTGTCAAGCGATGCCTTTGTGAGCTGTCAGCCCAAAGGAAGCCTGAATTTGCCGTGTTAAAGATGTCATTTCTCTCTCGCTCCAGCCACTCTATGGGGGCTCATCCTGGGGTTCTGCCTCCTGCATGGGGAGCCCATGCTGCTTATGGGCCTTCAGGCTAGCAAAGAGCTACCTGGGGGCTGAGCTCCAGCACCATTACTTGCTTCTTTCTGGAGGAAGGAGGGATGGAAGCATTCAAATACAGCCCGGATGGGGCTGCTCTTTCCCTGAGTCTGGTGCTAAAGTGTCAGCTCTGAGCATTGCAAGAGTCCCAGACAGCCTTAGCAGCCCTTTTCCTTTCTCTGCTCCCTCCAGTGGGCTCACAGAGGCAGAAGTATCCAACCCCATTGCAAACCCTGCCCTGCAGGTGCCCATTTCCTACACTTTGCTGCCCATTGTGAGCATATACATACGTGCATATACGTGTGTATGCATATCTATTCACGTGCGTCTCCATATATGCATGTAGACTCATGTATGTATATATTACCATAAGTGAAGGTTGAACGCATTACTCAAACCTCAGCTTTTCCCTGAAGTCTGTTGTTTATGGACACGATGCCTGTCCCCAGGGCTCACTCCCATAAAACCTTATTATCATATATTCCAAGGCATAAACTTGGGATGTCAGCCCCAGCACGGTGCTTCTGAGCATGGCAGCCTCGCTTTGTGTTCCACCTTCTGGTATGGCCTGCCAACGTTTTGCTTTCCAATGGAAGGCTAATCCAGCCTTATAATATAGTAACACAAAAACCCACCTCCTTTTACTTCCCCCCACCCTGTTTCATTCTTCTTTTTTTTCCCCCCCTTTTCTTAATTCACTGTCTAGTGAGTTTCTGATTGACTCAAAGACCAATTAAAGTAAAATTTAATGGGAGAATAGATTAACTCCCTGAGGTTCCCCCGCCATCCATCACATTTTTATAGCAGGAGCTGTGAAGAAGCTCATAACTTCATGCTGTGAATGTGATAATAAAGAGGGCACGGAGAGGATTCCGATTTACTGCCAGGCTGATATGCACCGGGATGGGATTTACTGCCCCAATCCCTTCCTCCTTTTATTTGGAGGGAGGTGACCAGATCTGTGCTTGGCACCTCCTGCCCACCCAGCTGAGGAACCATCTCTGCTGTCACCCATTCCATTTCCATCCTGATGGCCAACAACCATGAGATGACAGCAGGTTTGGAGGTGAATGCAGGTGCTGGGGTCACCGCTGCCCTCTCTTCCTTGGGTAGCAAATGTGATGCTGCTCCTTGGCATCGCAATGGGTGACGTGGCTGAAGGGATGTGCTCAAGGTGCCATGCACTGGGCACTGCTCTGCTTCTGCACTGCTGGGTGCTGCCATGGGAGAGCTCTCAGCTGAGGGTCAGGAGATACATGAGGCTTAGAAAGGACTCTGCTTCCTCTGGGATGGATTATAGAGGGGCTGTGAAGGAGAAGGAAGGGGCAGAGATGGGAAAAGACGCATCTCCCCTAGTGGGTTTCAATGGAAAGGTTTGTGCGCTTGCAACAGCACCAAAGCAAAGAGAAGAAGAGAGAGAATTTATCTGGAAATAATAGAAACTATTTGTTGGATTTTCCAGGCTGAAGATCTGGAGTTAATCATTATTTCCGTGAAACCCTGAATGATGTTTCTTGCAGCTTTCGTACATAGATAGTGTTCCAGTGGGAGTGCTCCTAACGGTGTTTTGTCAGGCTCTATCAGCAGTATTGAGCCAACCTGAGCACCTGATTATTAATCCTTTTCTCCTGGTGACATGACGGCAATCGATGGCTGAACAAGCTATTGAAACAGCAGCAATCAACTGGACTCCAGTTAATCCAATGGGATCTGGATTTGGGGCATGGCAGGATGAGGGAGTTTGAGCTTGGCCTGCACCCATCTGCCTGCTGTGCTGCTGCTATGGGTCACAGGAGCAATGTCCTCTCTGGTGGCAGCAGCTTTCAGATGCTGGAGCTCCATGAGTGCCACTTGCATTCATGCATACAGGCATCGATGCTTCGTGCTGCCTCAGAGGAGGAAAAATGGGGGAGTTTTGCCTGATTTTTGCACGCACGTGAGTGTGTATGTGTGCACAAAGTGACCTGCGTCCACCTTGAGATGCAGCCACTCCTGCATGCTGGAGTCCTGCAGGGCCAAGGTGGAAGAGGGCAGTGCCATCTGCTGGTAAATCAGCTTCAGCAGAGCATGGCATCGCTGCCCTGGGGCTGTTGGGTGGCCTTTGGGTCCTCTCCCACCCACACTGTGTCCCCCATCCCCAACTCAATTCCATGGTGTTGCTGAGAGCTCAGCATAGGGTTTGTAGCAGGATTTGGGGTCTCCAGCAGGTGAATGTCACCACGTCTCAGTCCTCAGTGGGCCAGCGGGAGGGCAGAGCCTGGAGGAAGCCCTTCTGGTGTTGAGGTTTTAACTGCAAACCCAAAGTGAGAGCTGGGCAATGCTGGGTTAAGGATGGACCCAGAGCTTTTGGCTGCACTGCAACCATCCCTTGTGGTCAGTTCCTGATGCCTGCTCTGTCCTTCTCTCCTGCTGGGGGTGATGGGGGGGGCTGCATGTTTTGGGGAGCATGAGGGGTGGCTCCTGTGCTGCCACGGGCTGTCAGCCCCAGCGAATGGTTACTAATAAGGTTGGCCATTAAGGTGGGTCAGTGATGGATGGGCTGTGTTCTCGTGCCCCAGCCTGGCGTGTGCTAAGACACTCCCTGACCAGCAGCTGTTGTACTGGCTGCCTTGTTAAGGGTCTCTCTCGGTGACATCAGCTATACATCAACCTGGCTGATGCCTTTGATTATTTAGACAGCTCTTGGCATGATGAATCGTTGGGATTGATCTGTCTTTTCTTCACGTTCGCTCCCTGCCCCGTCTCTCCCAACTCTCCTCGCTCTTCAACCACAAATCCTATAAAGGTTAGCACCTTCCAGGGTGTCCCAATGAAACAACTCCAGTGTACCAGAAACGTGGCACCGAGGGACCCGTGTGCCATGATCCCATTCCTTAGAGAGGCTGAGCTGGGATTGCAAGGGGGGGGACAGGTAGCTCTGAGCTGCCCATAGGGGAGAAGTGACAGCTGTGGGGATGGCTCTGTCACAGCATCACTGACTTGATGATCCACGTTGCATGGCTGCTTCAGAAGGAGGCAAGAAACAAGCAGGTGTCAGCTAACCCTGATGGTTATTGCAGCCCAGGGAGGCTAAAACACAAGATGCTTTCTGGGAACCTTTCCCCTCCTCCCTCCCTGCTTAGCAGTAATTATTCCTTGCAGCTTTCGGTAATGGCTAGATGTCTGTTCATTGCTTGTCAGGAGCCTGTGATGGCCCAGGATCCCCCCAGCAGCATACAGACCCTCCCAGGATTTGCTAGATGCCTTGTCACAAAGACACTACCCCTGTGCCCCTATCAGCAGTGTATATAGAGCCAGCAGAGTCTCTTAAATGTCCCTCTGATGGATGAGTCTCACAGCAGCGTGCTTTGGACCTCTGAAAGAGGAAGCTGCCTGTAGCAGAGGAGTCAGAGACTCGGTGGCGTTTCTGGTTCCATTCTGTGAGCTTTTGGCTTCAGTTTTTTTGCTGAGCTCCATTTTGCATCCGTGGGTTTGGTGCTACATACGTCCTGCAGGGCCACCCACTGGAGGTGCATGGCCTCCAATCTCTTCCCCCACCTCAGCTGCTAAAGCCTGAAACAAAACACTGCAGGTGATGCCCACCAAGACTGGAGGAATCTGTGTCCCTCCATCACATCCCCAGCAGATATTGCTGCTCCCAGGATCCCATCCCTGCTGCTCTGGCAGCCCTGTGGCCAACCTTGCTGTGGCATGATGGCAACAAATACTTGCTTTATAGACAGCAACATCCCATAGCTGAAAGCCCCTTTGGCTACCAGCTCCAGGCACCAGCACCCAGCCCTGGCATGTCAATGGTTGGAGGAAGAAGGCTGCCATCCTCCTCCTCCTCCTACCCACTGCTGGGAAGCAGCTCCCTGGGCACAGCAAGGCTGGCGGCAGCCAACAGCATCCAGCTCTGCCCCGTGGCTGCTTTGCTTTGAACTCTTATCTGTGGCGTCTCCTGGTTTTCACTGCAGCAGACGGTTGAGCCTCACGCAGGTCCTGATAACCTTTCTCTGGTTCATTAAGGGCCCACTTAGTGCTCTGTGGGACTGAAGGGAGACAGTCTGGAAGAGAGAAGCAGCAGCACGGGGCTTTTAGCTCGGGTAATACAAAACTTCATCAATAATCCTCCAAACACAAACCCAGAACTCCAATACAACCCTCTCTCTATCTCTCCAAATTAACCCCAAAGAGAGAGAAAAAAACCAAACAACAACACAGTTTTAACCTGTCTTTAACCCTGCCTTAAACCTTAACAGGGCATCTCCCTGTGAGCTGCTGAGTTTTGAGGCTGAGTTTTGCCCATGTGCATCCCTAAAGAGCACTACAGGGTATGGGCAGGTTAACTCTTTGGGTTGAAGACCATAGGGTGATGGGCAAGGTCTTTGCTCCTGCAGCTGGGACAGGTTGGAGAGCATGAAGGAGGCAGCTGATTTGGTTCAGTGCTGGAATGAGGCACCCACTTGGCTCCAGGTTCCCTCCACCCTTACAGTGCCTTTGGAAGCAGCTGAGATCCCAGGTAGGCTGTGAGGCTCCTCACTGCATGGCTGGGGGCAGCTGTGTTACATATCCCCCCTTATCAAGTGACTTGTTAGGATCTTCAGCCCAAAGGGAGCTGAGGGTAGGGAAACACCCCTTAAAAACCAGCTAGGTAATGGAAACAACCTTTAACCATCATATTTCAAACCTAACGCCATAATAAAAGGAACAGGATAATGATTTTCTTCTTTTTTTTCTCAGCCCAGATATTAGAGGCCCAGATATTGATTGGTTGTTTCCCTTGTCGTTCCCAACCTCTGATGGAACTGCATTTTTTTTTTGACAGAGAGCGCAATAAAAACGCACGGTTTCCAATTTGAGAAGCCCTATAAATGTCATCTCTACATGCACGGTTACAAATTCTTCATGATGTTCCTTTCCCCTTCGATACCATACGAGGGTCTCGTATGCAGCGTTGCTGAAGCCATCCCAGCATAGAACTGGGATGGTTTATACTGGGATGGTTTCAATAATGCTGCAAACTTTCTGTGCTTGGGAAGATAAAAAAGATGCTGCATCCCCATAGGGCAGCTCTCCTGGGTTCAGAAGGGCTGAGGTTACTGAGTTAATAGATCTTGCTTTCAGATTGATTAGGGCGGGATGATGAAGCTTTATGTGACCCAACTCGTTGGGAGCTGCAATGTTGGCAGGAGCTCCCAGTTGGCTGCAATGCTGCTTTGGATGGTTATTCTTTATGCAGAGGGGCAAAGGGAGAGCTGAGGACACACAGGGATGTGAAGGGAGAAGCAGAGGGTGGTGGCACATAAGGTTACACGAGCCCTTCTTTTGCTCCGTGCACCCAAAGCGAAGTGAGCAAAAGTAGGGGAGGGAATGCAGAGCAATTTTTGCAGGGCTAAAAGATAACAAGAACTGCTTTGATATCAATCTCCCTTGCATAAAAGAGACCTGAAAGCAGCAGCAGCCCCATCCCTATGGGGCAGAGGGGGGGGGTGTTACCCCAGTATGGGTAAATGAGGGCAGTCACCTCGCATGAGATACACTCACGCAGTGACCTTCCCATAGGTTTTAATGCAACCTTGTTATTTCTTTCCAATAAGTCTCCGATCAGGCAGCACTCCACCAGCTTTTTCCTCTAAGCTCAGATCGCAGCCTCATAACCGGTTTTGGGGCTTTTTATTGGTCTCTAAGGTAACCGGAACCATTAAGCTCAGTGTTTTGATTTGATATGAGACCGTTTCCAGGGTCTCAACGTCTCTCTCACCTTTGCCTAAACATTTCAGCCTTGTTTCTATGCTGGGAATTGGGATCGCAGAACCCAGCCCTGATATTCCCCTCTGACTTTCGAGCTGTGTATTAAAGGAGATCAGAACCTGCTCGGAATTTGCCTTTTCCTCCCCATTCTCACACCCTTAACACCATGTCCATCATCAGACCCCTTTACCCATAGGGGTGTCAGAGGTCTGAATGGGCTCTGAGCACCTGAGCCAGCCTGGATTTGTAGCAAGGATGCATCTGATTAACAGCATTTGGTGCCTTTTATAACAAGCTCCGGATCCATAGCATCCTGGATTTATCACTTGGTGGGGCATCCGAGCTGTAATAAGAAGCAGCTTCACTTTTGGAGCTGGCATTCTTTATGCAGCCCTGTCACTTTCTTGCTGTGGGACCCAACCGAGGCGATCGATATTTGATTTTTACCTCCTTTTACCAATAATATTTTTAATCAGAGCATCTTCTCTCTCTCATCTCCCACCTTTTGGGTAAATAATTACAGCCAGGCAGTGCCGCGCTCAGCACTTTGGAGAAGAAAAGTGAAGAGGGAGAAATGGAGGAGAGGAAGGGCTGGAGATGCTGAGCTCTGCCTGGGTACTGCATGCAGGGCATGAGGGTGGCTCTGGTGGCACCAATAGGGCAAAGCCTGGGCTCACTGCAGCCTGCTGGGCACAAAGCTGCATGGTTGGCACTGCTGCCTGCTATGCATTGCATTGCTGTTTGCTGGGCACTAAGCTGCATGGTTGGCACTGCTGCCTGCTATGCATTGCATTGCTGTTTGCTGGGCACTAAGCTGCATGGTTGGCACTGCTGCCTGCTATGCATTGCATTGCTGTTTGCTGGGCACTAAGCTGCATGGTTGGCACTGCTGCCTGCTATGCACTGCTGCTTGCTGGGCACTATTGCTTGCTGGGCACTAAGCTGCATGCTGAGCATTGCTGTATGCTAGGCATTAAGCTACACGGTGGGCACTGCTGCCTGCTATGCATTGCTGCATGCTGGGCACTATTGCTTGCTGGGCACTAAGCTGCATGCTGAGCATTGCTGTATGCTGGGCATTAAGCTGCATGCTAAGCATTGCTGTATGCTGGGCACTAAGCTGCACGGTGGGCACTGCTGCCTGCTATGCATTGCTGCATGCTGGGCACTATTGCTTGCTGAGCATTGCAGCTTGCTGGGCACTAAGCTGCCTGTTAGGAACTGCCGCATGGTAGGCCCACGTTTAACAGGGAACACAGGGCTGGGGCAGCTGCCCAGCTGCATGCCCGTTTTCCCCTCCTCTCTGAGCTTTGTATGGCACGGGGTTGGCACGAAGCTCTCCGGTGATGATTAACCCCGAGGTCCCCAACCCGGCCCGTCTCATATCCCGGCTATGCACTACGCAGGGACTGAACGGCTGCTCTCCAATCCTGGGCCTCTGCTGCCGCCTTGTGGCCGAACCTCGCAATGACACCACCCTGCATTGCCGGGCAGTGCCCTGGGGCCGGGGTCGGCTCTGTGCCCCCTGCATTACAGCGATGAGGTTCTTCTCCCCCGTTGACCTTTGCCGGGACCTTTATAATTCAAAGTCGGGTTTCCGTCTGGAAACCCTTCCCGGAGACCGTAAATATGCCAGAGAAGGTGATGGAAGCACTTGATTTTCATCCTATGTGTTTTTAAAGACCCAAATTGTAACCCTTGGATGTCAAGATGGGAACCCACGGGATATTTATGGCACAGAGCGTTCTTTCCTCTTCCTTTTCTCCCTGATTTTTCTGCTTGGAATTAAAGAAGGGTTTCTTCCTGCCTCCCCCCTCCCCTTCCCCCTTTAGGGATGCTCCTCTCTGCCCCCCCCCCCCACAGCTGGGACCCCACACTGGGGCTGCCCCACACTTGGCCTAGTGGGGACGCGTGGCTGGGATCAGGGCACAGAGTGAAGTGGGAGGATCACTTCCCACATCACAGCCGTGCTAATCCTGTTTATACATCTCTGGGTGATGCCTCATCTCCCCCCCCCACCCCCCCCCCAGCTCTTGAACCCTCCCTCCTCTCATGTCTGGCATGAGGACAAGGCCATCGAGGGCACAGCAGGCAGCTCAGCATCCCCACTGTGCTGCCATTGCCCCCAGGATCCCCATATCCCCACTGGGCAGCACATGAGGAGGTGACCCCCCCCCTCCTCTGCTCGCTCGTTCCGGGGTGAAAGCTGAAAGTTGAAGAGTCCAAAACATCAACCCTTGGCTCTCAGCTTGTGATGGGAAGTGAAAATATTTGGATAAGCTCTGATACGGAGCTGCTGCTATTTACAGACCTTGATCCCTCGGCCCCTCACATCAAAAGACCTTCTTTTATAAAGCTCTCCCTGCACTCCCGGCTCCGTTTTCAGGCTGTCAAGGGCATTATTTGATGTTCCTCTTTTGTTTGTTTACATTAATTAAGATGGGCAAATCCATCACTCTGACTTTTCTCCCTCCGCCGGGCGGCTGGGTAAGAGCAGCCGGGGCTCAACGCCTGCTGCAGGTGTTCAATGGGGTTTTAGTGGGGACGGGTGATAAAACACACATTTGTTCTCCAGGTCGTGTGGACAGACTGACACTTCCCTGATAAAAACCCACCCCCCCCCCATCCCGACACCCCATCCCCCATCCCACGGTGACAAATGATTTTCTTATCTGGAACAAGGAAAGCAGTGGCCAAGTTTCATCTCTGCTTCCCTTTCTGGGTTCTTGGGGTAGCAGAGGAGCAGAGTTGGTGTTGCTTGCTCTCAGCTCTGCCCAGGGGGTTGCACAGCCTTAAGGGAGCACAGAACTGGCTCAGCACGGAGCCCTCCTCCTGTTCTCCAACTCTCTGCTCTTTGGGAAGCATTGAGTTTCCTCCCTGCTTTGCCCCACTGCAGACAATTGGCCCCACATCTTCAGCATCCCCACAGCAGCAGAGCAAACCCCAGCAGGGTTCCCACTATGGGACTGTGGCTTATAGGAACTGTGTGCAATTTAAGTGCTCAGGTGGGGAAAAGAAGCTGAAGGCCACAGACTTGGTATGGCCTCCCAATGGGAAGGCTGCGATGCTGCTGCTCTCCATGTGCTGTTGGAGCTGAATGATCTTTCAGGTCCTTTCCAACCCAAGCCTGACGTTGTTGTTCCCCCAGATGTCTCCTTTTAACACACATCCTTCATTTTTTGGGGGGTGAAATGGTCCAGTTTTTTAGAGCTTGGTCCACAGGGCTGCTTTCCTGAGCCTTGAATCCCAGCTGTGTTTTAGGAGCCCAAAGCCTTCCCATAAGGAAGCAGCTTGCTCCTTTTTCCCTTCCTTTTCTTTCTTGTCTGAAGGAGGTAACCGGCACTTCATTTATCTATGGGGTTTGTTATGACTCCGGGCTAACAGATACCACGCTTAGCAAACTCTCACTCTTCACTAATGGAAGAGACTTTCATCTAATTGCCCCCTATCACCCAACACCGGAGCCTCCTCCCACATCCCTGACCAGCCGCTGTTCGCAGGGATGCTTCCTTGTTTCCTTATCCTGAATGCAAGCAAGATGAGGGTCGAGGGCACAGGGAGGACTCAAAGGCACAGACTGTGTGTGTGTCAGCCTCACTTCTGGGTGCCAGGCTCCGGAAAGGAGCTGGAAAGGGAGAAGCATAAAGGGGAGGTGAAGGGAGACTGGTGGGTTGCTGTAATAGCAGTGCTGGTCATTGGGACTGAGAAAAAGGAGGTGTGAAAGCCTGGGTTACACTCACTGTGATGAGCTTTGGAGCCAAATCCTGCTGGGTTTGTGCTCTCCCTCTTTGGGGAGGGTAAGGGAAGGGCTTTGTTGCTGCTTGCAGGGCTGTTCTGGGGTCTTCTACTCTCCCAACTGCTGGATCATTGCCACAGCTGCATCCCCCTGGGAACCCAGTCCTATCCCAGCTTTGCACCATCAACCCGTTGTCCTCTTAGCCCATTCTTTCATCATCCCATCCTCTTATTATCCCATTGTCCCGTCGCCCCATCATTGCATCATCCCATCCTCCCATCCTCTTATCATCCCATTGTCCCATCATCCCATCTTCCCATGGTCCCATCAACCCAATGTCCCATCAACCCATCATCATCCCACAGTCCCATTAACCCATCATCCCATCCCAACCAAGCTGCCCTGGCCCATACCAACACTGCAGCATCCCTGCCAGGATGAAGAACAAACACGAGTGGCTTTAAAAGGCAAAACCCCAAACCAAGGAGAGTTCCCATAGTCCTAAACCAGGTCTGACAACACCGAGAACGTTTTGCTTACAGGGATTTACATATCTGCCCTTAGGAACCCATCAATTCAGGAGTTAAGTTTATTTGACCAATAGAAATATCAATTTTATACCTTTTTTTGTGTGTCAATTTCACCCTGGTTGGCATTAAGCTGTGAGTAAAAGATCAAAATCACGTCTTAAAAACCACATCCGTCACCGTTTGGTGCCATAATACCAAATGTAAGTACCCAAATAAATGTTTGTTAAGCTCCGTAATGGCCGACATATTTCTGCTGGTTAGCTAAAAGAAATGTTAAATTTACCATAAAAGCTAACTTTTATCAACACGCTTTAATGGTTACCAGCTTCTCCTTAGGAAAAGGGAATAAGAAAAAGTATGAATGCAAAACAACATTAAAATGGATGATTTCAATCAAGGCGTCTCGCTCGATGATTTAGATGGTCATTAAAATTGGCCATTTAAATCACTTGGAGTTTAACCAACCTACTCAAGGACTCTGGTTCTGGAACTGCCACCACCCAGAATACAGCTTTCATCACTCGGGTTCCCAACCACAAGAGCCTGAAGCTTTAAAAGGAAACATCTTTGTCCCAATGTAGATCCTCTTAACGAGCTCCATATGCTGCCCATAAGAGGCTGAGCTGTGCCTGGGGCTGTAGGCAGGAGGGTGAGGGTTGGGGTGCCCGTGTCTGTCCCCATTTGGAAGAGGAGAGTTGGGGCTGTTCGCTGTGATGCCTGTATTTGTTGGGTTGTCCCACACCGTGCTGCTGACATTGGGAGCTCATCCCAACTGCAGCAAGGAGGGCACTCAGGAATTACTCCTATGGGAATTAATTACTCCTATGTTTACAGTTTTGCAAGGTTTGCCTCTTATAAAGAGCCCCAAAGCATCAACTGGGAGGGGAGCTTCAGTGCCACCAACCCCTTCCCCATAGACCTCAGCCTCACACCTCCAAGCTCCACTTTCCATCCCGTTCCTCAGCCACACATGGAGCCAATTGTGGCTGCAGATAGACACGATATTAACAGCCAGCGTAAGGCACTCAGGGCTGCAAAAAAGCATGTGGTACAAAGGCTTCTGTCAGTATAAATTGCCTTTGCTGAGTCACATTTGTGCCGAAATCATCCTGAGGTTAAGTACGATCTGAAATGCGTTTGGCAGCTCTGCTGTTTGTCTCTCCCTTCATTGGTGGCTGCTTCCCCTGCTCCCATCCCGCTCTCTCAGCTGTGTTCCTATGGGACAGTGGGCAACAGGAGGGTGAAGATGAGGATGATGAGGGTGAGGATGAGAGCAAGGGTGAGGATGAGGGTGAGGATGAGAATGAAGGTGAGGATGGGGATGAGGGTGAGGATGAGGATGAGATTGAGGATGAACGCAAGGATGAGGATGAGGGTGAGAGTGAGGATGAAGGTGAGGATGGAGATGAGGGTGAGGATGGTGAGGATGAAGGTGAGGGTGAGGATGAAGGTGAGGGTGAGGATGAGGGTGAGGATGAGGATGGTGAGGATGAGGATGAGGGTGGTGAGGATGAGGGTAAGAGTGAGGATGAGAGGGTGAGGATGATGGCTAGGATGAGGATGAAGGTGAGGATGGGGATGAGGGTGAGGATGAAGGTGAGGATGAGGGTGAGGATGGTGAAGATTAGGGTGAGGGTGAGGATGAGACTGATGATGAAGGTGAGGATGAGGATGAGGGTGAGGATGAGGATGAGACTGAGGATGAACGCAAGGATGAGGGTGAGGATGGTGAAGATTAGGATGAGGGTGAGGGTGAGGATGAGACTGAGGATGAAGGTGAGGATGAGGATGAGACTGAGGATGAGACTGAGGATGAAAGGGAAGATGAGGATAAGGGTGAGGATGGTGAGGATGAGGGTGAGAGTGAGGATGAAGGGGTGAGGGTGAGGATGAGGATGGTGAGGATGAGGATGAGGGTGAGGGTGAAGATGAGGGTGAGGATGAGGATGGGACCCCCCTGAGCCATGGACGAGGAGCTGTGGTGACATGAGCTGCGCCTGAGTTTGTTCCTCTTGAGCAACACCACTGCTTCCAGATTGGCAGCTGCTCCAGCACATTCATTTTGTAGAAAGGCATCCCTAAATGGGAAGGGAATAATTTATACCGACATAAAGCACCTTTATTTGGATATAACTATCTGCATTAAGGAGGTTGGATCGCTCTTACCGTATCAGTATGGTGTAGTTGAAGCTCTATTACTCGTATATAAGCTGTTCCTGGCTCTGCTCCTGATTTATTTTCCTAGCAGAGCTGGGCTGGGTGTGTCTAGATTCATGTTGTGTTGATATCAGAAAATCAACGTTTCTTTCCTAATCCAAGGTATGTGATGTAAATCAACGGGGCTCCAGGGAAGGCAAGGGGGTATTTTATCAATGTAAAACGAGAGGAGAAGTGAACCCAAGGGGGGGATTTAGCAGGGAATGGGCTTTTATCATTTGACGACCTGTTGATTTGACTTTTCAAACAATTACTCTGAAGTAGGAAATGGATTGAGGGGGGGGGGGATGGACAAATATGGACTAAAGATGGGAGGGAAGGGGGAGATTGAGGCTGCTTGTTTGGAGCAGGCAAAGCAGACCCCCCTCCCCCTTTTATCCCACCCCTCTCTGTGCACACACAGTGGGGTCTCAGGGGAGAAGTTGTTCTTGGTGTGAAACACAGCCCTGCAGTTACAGGAGAGAAAGCAAAGAACAATGAAAAAAACCCTCAGGGAAATCATTTAATATTTCCAGCCTTCTCACGTGGCTTTTTGACACTCGGGTCTGCGGAGGGGAAAAACTGATTGATGCCATCAGTCGTTGGATGATGTGGAGGTGAGGTCAGGCACGGGCATTCCTCATCTCTTCCCCAGCGCTCAGAGATCCCCTGGGCAAGGTGGAATCAAAGCATTTCAAATGGTAGAGGTCACGAGAGTGACACGGTAAGAGGTAAAGGAGCACAGCCTCCTGCCTCCTACAGAATGGCTGACACCTATATATCTTCATATTGCCATTGTTTCCGCTTGAAGAATTGCATGTCGTTTGTTTTACCTCTTATATTTTTGGTCCCAACCCTCCCCTCTCCTTAAATCCTCTCCATTTTCCACCGTGATCTATAGGGACCGTTTGTGTCAAGGCTTGATGATGATGTGGGACGGAATTGTTATAGGAGTAAAAGGCTGGAGCTACAAGATGGGCTGTAGCCAACAGGTGTCTGCTCATTGTGCTGCCTTGGCGAGGCTGTAGACATTAAAATCCCATTTGCCTGCAGGGAATTGTCCTATGTTGGTTTGTAGCAGCACTTGCATGCTGAGGACACCAGCTGAGAGGGATATCTGGGCTTGAACACAACCCATAGGGCTCCATTGCTTTGATTTCAACTCAGTGCATGGGCAAAGAGAGGAGAAATGACTCTAAATCCTCCCAAGGTGTGTGTGGTCACCTATAGGGTGCAGCTCTGTGCTCAACCAGCACATCCCATCCCACAGAGGGGTCCTGGTGCCCCCCTGTCCCACATGGGATCAAGGATTGTGTGCACTGCAGGATCACCATGTCCTGTCTAGAGAAGTCTTCTATTGCCACTTCTCGTATCATGATTGTACTTAGGGTGGTGAACCACTGCAATAAATGATCCAAAAAAGCTGTGGATGCTCCATACCCTGAAGGTTCCCAAGGCCAAGCTGGATGGGACCAGCCTGATCTGGTGGGGGGCACAAAGCCCATAGCAGGGGCTGGAACTGGATGAGCTGTAAGGTCCTTTCCAAGCCAAGCCAGCCTATGATTCTCTCATTGCCAGCCCTGTGCACGGGCTCTCTCCATGGATCATCCCCACAGCTCCCATTGAACCCAGTGGTGTTTTGATGTCAGCAGTGCAGTCAGGATGGAGGTGGGATGCAGCGAGCAGACGGCGTGCTATTGCATCCCTATTGCTCCCATCCCAGCAGCCCCGCAGCCCTCTTGAAAGGCACAGAACCGAGCCAGACGGCCGCATGCCGAGCAAAGCCAACCCCATTGCCCTGGGACAGCCTCGGATAACGGGTTTAGGTTTCTAAGGTGGTGGGGTAACATCAGTGAGAAGCAAATATTTGGCCAAATGCACCCTGAGGGTAAGCTGGTATCCGGTGTAACCACACGGCGTGCCCATATGTTATTACTTATCCATCAGCCTCTTTGAGTAACGACATTACAGGGCCGGGGCGAGAAGTTGGCTTTTGTCAAGCATATATTTCAGCAACGTTTAAATAAACTCATCGAGCTGCACGTCTCGTGAACTTTCCTATTCCATCTGTCTGAGCCGAGCCACCCGTGGAAAGAAATGGATGAGGCCTTCAAACCTTCTCCAGTGCCCGGAAAATGAGGCAGTCCAGTTAACAATAAATGGTGGCCAATTGGGGGCACACATGAGCGGTCTGGTGAAGAAGAAAAGAAAGTTGAGCTTAATGAAGTCCCCGCTCCCGCGTCCCCGTGCGTGGACAGGAAAGGACGGGTGGTTTATAACTGTTTATTGGAGTTAATGGTAATAAATTCCTCACTTGTGATGCATTAACTTTAATGTTTTCATTACGTGATGATTTAGGTTTTCCCTTTTCACGTTGTAAATCATGTTGTCCCGGTAGCACAGCAGGTCGAATGTCTGACATAATGTTATGTTTGGGGGAGAGAAATAACAGGGGAATGAGTTACATGGGTTATATATTTATGTATCTAACGTGCTGCTTGCTTTTAGGGGAGGATTAGGGGGTTTTTTTGGGGGGGGATTTGAAGGACTTTCTGAACTTGCATCCTGGTGAAGCCCATGGATGGGTGGATGGACAGACCCAACTGAGAGCAAGTTGCTGCTGCAGAGCCTTATGGAAGGGATGGTTTCCATGGCAACTCCCCAAATGCTCTTGGTGCTGAAGGGTTATTTCTTTTTTTCCCTCCCTCTTTGCTGAGTGCAAGCCCTTGGCTAATGAGCTGTGCAAATAGATATGGAGATTCAGTGGGTTTTATTTTGCAATTATCGACTTAGCCATTTGGATGGAAACTTTTGGGGGCCAAAAGGCTCTGCCTCCTCCTCTTTGAATTCCCTCTTTTGTTTTCCTATTCCCTTGGCAAAGTTGGTTCAACTTCAAACCCCGCGTTGAATTTTCCAGACCATATTAAAAACACCTCTGAAGTTGGAAGGTTTTTTTTCCACCCTCCTGGGCCCAACCTGCAGTCAACTCTTCGCCATCGCCTGTCTCTCCTCTCGGTTGCTTATCAATCATACAAACCACATTCGTGGACTCCCCTGGCAAAACAGCAGAGTACCCAACATTTCACTTGGCAACTCACAACGGTCCATCTGTACACCTCTGTTTCTTTCTGTTTGGTCATTAGATGAGATCCAATAAGAGCTTTAGGGACAGCTTGGTTGACTGGGCACCATTCAAGCTCAGGTGAGAAGTGCTGTTTTCTTGAGTGACCTCCATGGATTTTGTGTTCATTCCTGGCTGTCAGCACTTGTCAAAGCCCCCCCCGTAGCTGCTGGGGACTGTTTAATGTTGGTTCTTGCCTTCAATACTGCTCTGTGCTGGCTGCTACAAGAGGACATTGAGCAGTGCCCTGTGGGGGTCTATACAAAGGAAGCACTGGGATTTCAGCTCTCCAAGGGGCTCTCTGGGCAACCCTGGGATTCCTTGGGGCAACGTTGGGCTGCTGAGCCCGGGAAGCCCTTCTGACATCATCATTCCATCAGCTCATCGTTTCCTCTCGATGATTTCTATTGATTTCCCTCCTGCTTGCTGACTACCTTTCAGTCTTGGCAGCCATCCCGGGGTGAATGCCTACACTGAGTTTTGCCTTCTGAGAAGTCAAGCTGAAGCCCAACTAGATCTTCTCCACCACCCCTTGCCTTTTCTTCATCCGCTTGCTTATTTTCCTGCTCAACACAATAAAATCCCATCTGGCACCAGCTCTACTTCATGCCATCCATGCCGGCAATCATTTAATCCCCCATTTTCTTGGACACAGTCGCTCGTTTCATTCCGATCCTCACAAACGATGCTCGCTTCTGTAGGGTTGTAATTCCCCTTGGGCCAAAGCCTTGCATACCACCACTCAGCCTTGGCCATTGTGGACCCATTGGCCGTGGCCTTAGTGACCAGTGGGACTTGCAAAACCCTTCAGCTCTCTTTGAAGGCGACAGGAGGGGGTTGTTTGTCTGTTTCTGCTTGTTTTTATCCTCATTAGCTTCAATGGAAAAACAAAAAAAAAAAGAGTGCAACCACCACTGAGAGCTTTGGGAAATCACAGCCGGTTGTACTCTGGGTTTGCAATGGATTTGGGTGTTCCCAGTGAAGTCCCCGGGAGGAGAATCTGCTCTTGGCACATTTGAGCTTAGTGAATAAACTGGAGGGTTGGGAATTAGCCGTAAGCCTCCGTGCTCCATCCCTTTGAACACTCAGTTAATGTGACAGCGTGGGCACGAGCGCAGCCCCCGGGGCTGGTTTGGCTGCAGCTGCTGTGACATTTGGTGCAGCTGGTGTGCATGACTCAGAGAGCAGAGGGCTGAGTGTTGGAACACGGAGGGCTTTGAGGACATGGTGAGGACGGGCTGGAATGGCCACAGTGCTCAACGGGCGTCCCAGTGTTCCTTTGCTCCTTCTGCTGGGCTGGGTGGGCTGGGGCAGGGGTAGAGATGGAAGGGACCCATGGAAATGCAAGAGCTGCTGAGAGGGGTTGTGTGTCTGGGAGGGCAAAGCTGGCTCTCTGTGATGGATTTAAGGCTTTTTGTCTTTATAAATGGTGGGTGGCTGTTTGAGGATGCAAGAGATGAGCAGGGGATGGGGCAGTGAGCTCAGGTTTTACCTGCAAGCTGTGTGCCCTGAGGTGAAGGGTCTAATGAGGCCACCTAAGCAAATGGACCCTCTGCCTTAGATCTCCCTGGGGCTGCAGTTCCACCTGCCTCCCCCCCTGGCTTTCCAGGTGTCCATTAGGACAGTTTAAAGAACTAAAACCCCAGAGATGGTCTTTGCGAGTTAATTCAGCCATTTGTTGCTAGCAGAAGCCATCTGGATTGCTGTTATGGGCCAGCTGAGGGTCCTGGAAGGGAAAGGGACACCCCCATGGCTCCCACCTCCCCCAGATTTAATCCTCCTGGCTCTGCACTGCCAGGGCTGCATCAGAGAGGCTGTGCTGTTCGTGTCATGTTCTGCACAACTTCACATTTCCAGAGCTTTGCGCAATCGAATCAACCCTTCCAAGCCCTCCCTAATTGTATTTGCTTGTCTGAGTAGCCACTGAGTATTTAAAGAAGGAGAGTGTGTGCCTCCATTTGCTCTGATTCTCCTGTTGGGAAAGCTGCAGCGCTGCGTCTTTTGCTGGATCCTGGCAGTGTTTTGGGGTGATGATGCTGAGCAAAGCCAAGCTGCGCTTTGGGGTCCTCCAGCTCCCAAACTGGATCCCCAATACGTGACACAAGGGGATCTGCCCACCAGCAAAATGCGAGCTAAAGCAAAACAGGGCTGCGGGGCTGCAGCACGACGAGCAGCCGGCGATTCCTTTCAGTCTTGGGGAGCAGAGGGAAGCCTCATGCTGATAATGCAGTGAAAGTAAATGAAATTAAATAAGCGAAGCAGCACTCGCAGCTCCTGCCTTCCTCCCTCTCCCCCCCCCCCTTCCCTCCCCTTTGGGTAATTCAATTCGAATGCTGGCGCTGATGGGATCTCGCCAGGGCTGCCTCTGTCACCCCGCTGGGGTCTGGAATCTTAACGTCTAAATAAAAGTTTCACTCAAGCATTTTTTATGCTCCTGCCAGCGGGATCGGCGAGCTGGATTCGGGCACATTAATGTAATATTCATACTCGCAGGGTCTCCCTGTGCATCCGGCAGCACCGTCCCCGTTTTCATCATTATAAACGTCCCATAAAATGACATTCAGATTTGCATTAGCTGAAGGGGTCGAGGCGAAATGTGCTTTTCCTGCCAGTCTGAAGCACCATGTTGCTATAGGGAGAAGGCTGAGCAGGTTTGCTCCCTGCGTGGGTGCTTCCACCCACCTTGGTGGAGGGATGCCAGCACATGGGGACAAGTGACCCCCCTTTGGGGTTGGTCATCAAGCTCCAACACAAGAGTTTGGGGACGTGGCAAGTGCTGTTAATCTGCCCTATCACCTTAGGAACAACCTCCTGCTTCTTAATGCAGCCCAGCCTGAACCCTGAGAGAGGATTTAGGTCCTCTTCGATACCCGTGTTTGTTTCTCTCATAAGAAACATAAGAGTATTTGTATGAAGGTCTGGATTTCCCTCCTGCTCTCAGCTCCACTAGTGCCCTGGGCAGAGGGCTGAACCCCAAACCCACTGGTGGTAATGTGTGCATTCAATGTGAGTCCTTTGGAGGGAGGAGGGATGGAGCTTGCAGGCAGCACTGGGCATGCTGCCTTTTTGGAGGACCCCTCTAGGCAGTGTTGTATCTACCCAAGGGTGCTGCACAGCTTGGAAGCTCTTGGAGGGATCTGTTCCCCTCTGTCTATGTGTGTTTGTGCACGCGGGTTGCACTGCATGGATTGGGAATGACCTGACTTTGCTTCAATGCCTGCAGGAATGGAGGAAATCACACTGAGGTCTGTTGAAGACACAGGGAACATTCTGAAGCAAGGATATCTGGAGAAGAGATCCAGAGGTGAGGCTTGAGTGTATTATGGTTGGGAGGCTCCATTTGGGCTGGCACAAGCAGACATTCAGACCTTTCTTAATGGACCATCTGTAAAGGGAGAGCACGGCCCTTCTTTATTCTCCTCACCATACCATGTTGTGTTTTGTTCCTTCTAGACCACAGCTTTTTCGGGTCAGAGTGGCAGAAGAGATGGTGCGTTCTCAACAGAAAGACCTTTTACTACTATGCCAATGAGAAAAGTAAGTGGTGAGGCATCCAACTCCATTGCCCAAACGGTGGGCAGTGGCTGAGGGTGCAGATAGGGCTGGGAAAGAGGTGATGAGAGGAGGAAAAACATGCAGCTTCTTGTAGAAAGGTGTATCTATCTCAGCTTGCTTTGGTTTTATTTCCAGTCCCCCAACGTCTCTGTAGGTAGGGAGCAATAGAAGAGGAAAGCAGGAACAGAGCTGCATGTAAATGAAATGACGCACCAAGTTTTCCATTAGCCATCAGCTGGGTTTCAGCCCCCCTGAGTGGCTGTATATAATCCTCATGTCAGCGCATATAAATATTTTGCAGTTGTGCTCCATCAGGTACATACAAACAGACAGCTAATATCTCCAGCAGAGTCCAGCGCAATGAGATATATGGCCTTTCTTACACTGTTCTTGCCCATCCGGAATCATTGCAGTGGCCACTCTGCATCCAACTCCATGGGGATGGAGCTGAATCTTTTCCTTCTCCTTTTTCCCTTTCTTTTGGAGGTGTTCTTTGCAAAGGTTTGCAGATGAGCTTGAATACAAGAGCTGATGCTCCATTGTTTTGGTGGGAGGTAGGCAGCTGTCAGCTTCCAAATGGTCTCCAGAAGGCAACGGAGTCAGTCAAACCTGTTCCTGATGGACTGAATGTATTTCATGGGGCTTGGCTCCGTCCAAATAAAAAAGTGAAGAGCAGCTGCCTGAATCACACTCCCAACACTTACTCAAGAAGATTCATAAGGAAATAATGAGCTGGGTATCCAGCTGGGGTAAATAAACGTGCCTCAAACGATGGCAGTGATGTTCTCTCTCTCCAGCCTGGCTGTTGAGGCCGTGTGTGTGCATCTACAGCATCCATAGGCCAATCCTCCCAGGCCCCACTAAGCATTTCTTCCTGTACACCAGCCCACTAATTCCTTACCAGCAGAAGAGTCGTTGGTATCATATTTCCCCAAGCACACTGTGGTCTCTGCTTCATTACAAGCAGCTCATCTCATACAACCCCATGACCCCGGCAACCTTTCAGTGGCTGTTTGCAGTCTCTGGAGGCTTCAAATTGCATCCTCTTTACTGTGTCTTTATGAAGATTTTATAATGTTCTCTTTAGATTTCCAGGGGGGGGAAAGGATGCTCAGATTTTCTCCCCGTGATACACGATAGAGCTCAATTTCCCTATGTGGACAGCAGACATCTGCCCCCACCCACGAGGGTTTGATAGAAGCTATAAACTCCAGGATTCTTCATTTCTCTTCTCCCAGGCAAGCAGCCTAAAGGCACCTTCTCCATTGAGCACTATAGTGCCCGGCTGGCTTTCCATCTCCGCAAAGACTCACGCAGAAGATGCTGTTTTGAATTAGTCTGCCCTGGGAAACGCACCTATGAGGTAGGAGCTGGGGGAAGAAGAGGAGCCTTTGTGCTGTTTGACCTCAGCACGGGAGCTCGATGATGCCAGATGAAGGCACAGGATGGACCTGCAGCCTTGGGGAGGCTGTGAGTCTCCAATACCTCCAGGTCAACAAAACAAGGATCATAGAATGGCCTGGGTTGGAAAGGACCATAATAATAACAACAACAAGCTCTACAGGAGGTGCTGGTGCTTCTCCATCTCAAACATCTACCTCCACATGTATCTTCCCTTGGCACAGGGGTGAGCCCTGAGCTCTCCTTGTGCTCGAAGGGCAGAAGGGTTCGATGAGAACATTGGGTTTGGAAAGCCCTGTTTTTAAACAAGCCCTTTCAGAGCCTTCCCATTTGTTGGGCCCGCAAACTGGTGCAGTGAAAAACCTGATCCGATCCACAAAGTGTGTGCGAGAGCCTTGCAGAGATACAGGGAGACTTTGGATCTAGAGCTTTGGTTCACAGTCAAGTGTTGTCTATTCAGTAGGGATTGTGGTTTTCATCTGAATTCTTTTAATGAATTAGGCTTGACAGCTTTCCTTTGGGATAGTCTAGCTTTGTTCCGCTTCTGCTTCCCTGTTTGGAATGGGGAGATAAAGAAGTGAAATGGCTTCCCCAAAGCCCACAGGACTCACGATGGCAGATCCAAGCGCTCCATCCCTTGTTTTAGTTCCAAATCTTCATGCATTCAAGTAACAGCATGGTAACAGGTGAACCTCCCTCCAGTTCACAGCCCCGAGTCCAGCAGAGGCCGAAGATTGGGTGGATCAGATCCAGTTCCTCCTGAAGGGTGAGTCTGGCAGCTTGACCCAAACCAACCTGTTGTGTTCATTGGGTCAGATCCCTGCAGCCCTTCCCTGTGGGTCTGTGCTTCTCCCCAGGACCCCATTGGGGTCACAGCAGAGCTCAGAGGTGAATTAGGAGCCCTCCTTCCTCCTCCTTTGCTGCTAAACCATGCAGTCAGTCGGGGGTCAGAGCCCTCTCTCCACCACCCTTTGCTTTCTCCCAACAGATCTGAGTTCTCTCACTATCCCATACGATGAGGAGGAGGAAGAGCTCTACAATGACGTGGGCAGTTCTGACTCCATGACCACGGCATCTCACAACACTACCCTGAATCAAGATGATGGGATGGAAGAAGATGACATCTACGAGGTTTTTCCAGGTAAGCAACAAGATAAGGAGGTGAAAACCCAAGCCGTGCCCTAACTTTAACCCCACCAACATGGCAGGAGACCTTGGCCAACAAACACATCGTGATGGGAATGAACATCTCAGGCTCTGCTGAGTTTAATAGGCCTATAACTCAAAGGAGCAGCTCAGTTTCTTTGTTCAGACCGGCTGATGGACTACAAGAGCAAATCCCTTCTGCTCTGGCGAGATGGGGGTTTTGTAAATTCAAGTGAGGCAGCTCTGACTGGGCTGTGTTACCTGCGAAATCAGAGTTAGATGATGAAAATGCTCCCTTCTGGGCATGCAGTCGTGGCTGTAACATGATTACCGGGCTTCCAAGAGATGATAAAATAACTGCATTAAAGACCAGCGCTCGCTCACTAGCAGGCCTGGAGGCAGCAGGGCTGTGGCTGCTGTGAGAGGAGCCAGGAGCAATCTTACTTGGCACAGAAACAGCCCGAGAGGTTGACATGATCTGCAACATTTCTCACTGTTAAAGCAGAAATCACAGCGTGATGTGCCCCAGGCTTTGGTCAGGGGGGGTCACCTGAGCCTGATTTAAACACACACTGTTCTGTGTTGAGGTTGGCACTGCCCAACGCTGCACCCCCATCCCCTTTGGGGTAAAGCTGCTCTCTGTCTGCATTCAGAGGTGCAAAATAGGTCTTTATTTCTTGTTTATTTCAGAGCTTTGTATTTGCAGTGATTAAATTTATATATATATATATATAAGTGCATGAGAAAGTATGCTGGTGCCCAAGGTCTTTGCTGTGCTGTTGCTGCTCTGCTTGGCAAGTGGTATCCAGACAGCTGCTGGGAGCAGAGCAGGGGCTCCCAGGCTGCCAACCCCGAGCAGCCTCAGCTCCTGTCTACCTTCACCTTTCCTTCCTGACCTTCTCCTTCCCTGCTTATATCATCAGCTCTTTGGGCTGCAGCTCTCTCTTCCTCCGGGTGTACCTGCAGTGATCCCAGAGCTCAGCAGGAACCTCTGCTCTGCAGTTCCAGGTGCATGTGAAGCCCAAGGGGGTTCAGCATCCCTGGCTGCTGTGGCATCTGCATCCAGCTCACCTCACTGCCCTATGGCAGCCAGCAGCAGCTACAGAGCCGATATCAGATGTGAGATTTGTTCCACATGGGGGCTGATGGTGATCCTGGCACGAGCCTGCATTGTGCTGACCTTGGTACAGCCCCTTCTGTTGCCCCTGATCTGATCTGATCTGATCTGAGATGCAGAATGCATCAAGAGCTGCAGATTTGCCGCTGGAGTCTTTTGTACCCTTTGAATATGCTTAAATACCCACCTGCACTGCAGGGCTTTGGAGGCTCAAGCTGTTAGGACATGGAGCAGAGGCTCAAGGCTGCAGCTCCTTGAAAGGTGCCTACATCCCACGGTCATTTCCCATCCCTCCTGCAGCCTTCCTGGGCTCCCTTCTGCTTGGCCTAAGGCACGAGGAATGCATGGAGGGTGGGTTATTTTTGCCCCATTCCCAATGCTCAGCTCCTTTAGGGTGCAAGGACAGAGATGGTGAGCAGGAGCAGGAATGAAGCAGTGAGGAACCAGGCACAGAGAGCACACAGTGAGTCAGGGCGATCTGCTCCCCTATTGCACCTCTCACCCCCCATCCAAGCTGGGAGCTCCTCTGGGCTCAACCCCCCTCCTTCATGTCCCAAGTGCAATCGAGAGATAGAGAGAGGGGGGGGAAAAAGGGAAAGGGGGGGGGGGGGGGAAATGAAGAGATAATTTCCTCAGCAAGTCATCGTCGTTAATGAAGTTTTACAAAAACAGATACAACCAAGGAAAAATAAAATTTCACAGGTGATAAATTTTTCCAATTTCCCTGGCAGAATTCGATAGGATTGTTAAATTAAGAGTGAAGGTGTCTGTTAGGAAGCAACGAGCAGTGATGGGTAATTTTATAGAGTGGAAAATTGAATCAAATTGCTACATTAAAACACAGCTCCTCTGAGAATGTGCCCAATGCATGGGCTGCTCCGGCACAGCGGTGGGGCATGAGGTGCAATGGTCATGCATAGGGATGGGATGGGGTCTGCAGTGGATGGGAGGGGGGGGGGGGGGTGGCTGCCCCATAGGGATGTGCTGCCCTGGTAAAGGCATCCCCAAGGGATGGTGAGGCTGTGATGCTCTGCACAGGGAGGTGGCATTGAGAGAAGAGAGGCACGACCCCAGGAGATGCATTTTTTAGCATTTCCTTCTGATTTGCCACAATAAAACAGAGATATGGACCAAAGTCAAACATCCAGGTGTTGATAAAGCAGAGTTTAGCTTGCAGGGTGCATGAGGCCAAAGGGCTGCCACGTGCAAGGGGAACTTGTTGCATCCCCCACAGCCACCTTCACTGTGTGCACAGAGCAAGACCTGCATGGACTGGGTCTGAAGCACAGATGGGGCTGGATGGGGGTTTTATTGGCACAGGGGCTCAGTGGGACTCCATGCCAAGAGTGGATCAGGAGGCTCGAGGCTGTTGGTTAAAGCATCAAGGAATCCAGATGTGCATGGGAACGGTGGAGGCAGAGCGGTGTTGCGGATGCATTTACATCCTCCTTTACAAATGCAAAGAGCAGGCAAAAGCCACTTTCAATAATTGATTTAAAAATCGATGCTAACGAGGTTCTGTCTCGTCAGTGGCCGAGTTTTACAATAAAGCCTGATTTATTTAGAAAAGATCTTCGGTGCCGTTTCCCATCTAATGGGGGAGCAGCGGCGGTGACCCTCCAACGTGGGATCCAATTTGGAACTCAGAGCGCAGCTCTGACCCGGTTTGCATTGATCAGAGCTGCGTTGGGGGGGGGGGGGGGATGGAGGGGCCACATCCCCACCAGGTGCCACACGGCAGCTCTGTGTCTTCCCTACTGCTGCTGGGCCACGTGGGAGCAGCAAGCAAAGCGCCCGGTGCTGGCTTGCTTATGTCTTACTTAAACCTATTTGCACGTGTTTCTGACAATCACCATTCCCCCCCCCCCCCCCCCATAGCTCACACTTAACCTTTCCAGCAGCATCATTTCTCGTTAGCCTTATTTCTCCTTCCTTTCCCCATCCTGCACAGCTGTGCCTCTGGCTGCCTTTTGCTGCGTGGGTTCCTTTCCTCTCTGCTTTCTGCTCCCGTTCACCATCCTCCCATGTGTTTCTGCCCTGGCATTTCTCCTCTCAGTCTCATTTTCCCCGGGCTGTGAGCTCTGCTCAGGAAAGCATTTCTTCCTATCGGGCACTTGGCAAAGTGCTGCTTCAATTGATGAGGCTATAACGAGTGATTTGTTTTTTGTTGGTTTGGTGTTGTTGGTTTTTTTTTTCCTTAACCAGTGTTAACAACGATTCATATTTGGATGCAACACGCTTTAAAATATGATCCGCCACTTCCTCCCTTCCACTCTTCACAATTAAGCCAGGAATTTATTATCCTGACAGTCGGATGCTCTCGTAGCCCGAGCCTGAGGGTTTGGTGCAGTGCTAGCAATGGCCTGGCACCGTTCTATAGCACTCACAGCCCTCCCTCTGACTTCTCTGTTTTCCCCTTCCAGAGAAGGACCCCAATGTTCCCGAGGACAGCGAGGATGATGGCAGAGGATGGCAACGTGGTAAGAGCCCACCTTGCATTATCCAACCCTATATAGGCAGCGGTCAGGGGATGTGGAGGTGCAGGTGCTGATGGAGGAACACACACACTGAGAGGAGGTGGGGGCAGACATGACAGGAGATGAGGCAGGACGTGAGTCAGGGCTCAGAGGAAGCCAGTTCTGGGCACGGGAAGCTGGACGGATGTGCAGCACCACTGCCGGAACCAACACCGCCCATAGCAGGCAGCCCAAAGAACCTCCTTGTGCTCACAAATCCCCCCCCCCTCCCTGCTTTTTCCTTAGGGATCTGCACCATGGGATGGGAGCGGAAGGTCTGTTTCCTCCCCAGTCCCACCTGCTTCACTTTCCATCACCGCTCCTGTCCCAGCACAGGAAAGCAGCGCTCGTGTCTGGGCTGGGACCTTCCTGCCTTGCATACTGCTGGCCCAGCCTGGAAGGGGCTGGAGATGTGGACTCTCCTATGCCCTCACATTACTTGTTTCCCACCTACCCCCACCCCCAGCACAGTGACTGATTCAGCCAGTGGAGCATGTGGCAATGACAGCAGGTAGCAGCACCCACAGCTTGGAAAAACGACCTCCTCGCCTTTATAAACTGCACCACCATCGTCACACCTGCATCCCTGGGGACTCCTGGGCACAGGCTGAGGGAAGCAGAAGGAGCCAGGACATGCACTGCAAACACACATTTGTCTTCACCTTCCACAGCTCTCCCAGCATCTCAGAGAGGAGCTGCTTTGGTTCCCTTGCAGGAGCAGTGTGTCTGTTGCTGGAGGGCTGAGGGTGACCCAAGGGTATAGTGCTGACTTCCACCTATCCCAGCCCTGCACCCTGTTTAATACCCTACTTGTACTCGTTAGCATCCTCCTGACAGCTGTGGTTTTTGCTCAGCATCGTGGCTGGTTTCATTATCAGTGTAGTCTCAATTGCTTTAAGTCCCGTGTCTGTTTCTATGCTAAATAATACGTGAGGCTCCTGCCTCTGAAATGCTGGGCTCCATTTCAAGAGGGAAAGGTTCTCACAGCATCAGGAGCCCCGACCCCCTGTGCCTTCAGCATGGGACGTCTGTGCTGTGATCCAGCTGGACAAAGGGTGAGGGGATGACAGCAGCCCTCGAACACAGAGCTGGGTTGGCATCGTAAAGCCAAAGTGCCCATTTGGTGAATGGAAAGCTGTTGTTTCACATTCTTAAGAACAGCAAAGATGCCACAAAACCAAACCAGCCCAGGAGTTGCTCCAGCCAAGATGCCTGTTTACACAGCTCGGGCTGCTCAGTCCCTTCCTGCCTTCTGTGCCTGTCATATAGCCTGACCCATCAAATACAGAGAGAGCAGAACTCCTACCCTCAGATAAACAGAAGAAGCCCTGAAGCCTGTCTCCTGCACTGAGCATGGCAGGAGGTTTCACCTAGCAGGGAAAGCCACCGAGCTGCAGACAGTTGTCATCAGGCTTCAGCATCAACAGGCTGCCAAAGCCATGAGCCCAAAGCAGAGGGGTTGGGGCAGCAGCCTCTCCCCCAGCCCTGCCTGGGGCTGCTGGGGCTGCGGAAGGCAGTGACGCAGTTGTCACATTTGGCTGATTTCCTTCATGACCCCGAGGCCCATAAAACGTGGGAGGAGGCGCTCGTCCCATTTCCATCAGTGCAAATCAGTCACACTCAACGTCGTCGTGTCTCTGACCTGAACGCAGGTTCAGATCTGCAGGCAGGGCACCTGGGATGGCTGCTGTCCTGTGGGGACACTGCGGAGTGACAGCTTCCCTGTCTTGGCCTTATCTCGGAGTGCTGGGATGGATCAGGACCCCCCCACTCTGCAAACCATCTTAATGTGAACACGATGTGCTCAACAGCTCGCACAGACATCTCGCTTTTGACGCTGTGGCTCAATGCAGAGCCGTGCTGCTCTCTCATCACAAAGGCATCTTCATGCAATGCAATCAGTGCTGACCTTTGCAAGGCAGTTCTGGAGCGAAGGCTGAGACCTTTTGCTGGACCAGTGGGCATCACTGGAGAAAATAATCACTCCTGCTTAACACGGGGAGCACGGGACCGCTCCCAGCAACACCAGCCTGCACGATGCTCTGTGCATCGCGGTGCTGCAGTGACCTTTGGTGGCACTTACATGCTGTTCTGCCTGCTGCAGAGCTGCTGCCTGCTTTGTCCTGCTCAGCGCCCCAACGCTTCCTCTGCCTCCACTTCATAACCTCAGCTTCCTGCTCTTTGCACAAGCTTAAATAACTCAGTAGCTCCTTCCCCTTCTATTCCCTTCACAATCTTTTCCTCACCACTGTGCGCTCCCCCTTTAATACTTTCCAAAGGATGCCTTTCTATTTAAGTTCCCCAAGTCCCTGAGTCATTCCACTTGCTCCCTGCTGCACCATTATCCATCTCTGTAATGTCCTTTCTCATATTTAGGTGATCAAATCCGGGCACAGCACTCCAGATGCACCCTTATCACTCTCTCCCTTCTACCATATTAGAAACATTTCCTCCACCATGTGCTCGCTATTTTCTATTTATGTTTGCTGGGCTCAAGCTCAGCCTCGTGGCAGAGCAGAGCGGTGCGTTGGTGCAACCCCCGGTGCTCAAATCAGCCCCTGCACAATGTGGTTTTATTGGGTTTAATTATTCACAGGGGCCTCATTGCAGAGGTGCCCGTGTTGTGACATCTGGATTTCCTCCCTCTTTCCCCCCACACCCCCTCCCCCCCACCCCAACATCGGTGCTGCACCACCAGGACATGTCCTGCATGTTTGAATGGTCATTTGGTGTGAAGCAGGAGTGTGATTTTTGGGGGTGTGTTTATGATGCTGCCAGGGATCTGCTGGATGTGTTGGGATAAATCCCTTTCCCAGCCTACAAAGTAGGGCAGCATCTCCAGGTGCACAGTGTTGGCTGCTCTGGTCCCATTGCATAGATGGGATGCTCTCTGCCCCTTTCCAAGGACCCATTTTTCATAGTGGCTGTGGTCTCTGGGCCTGTGTTGGATAGGAAATGCCATTCTGAAATGGCAAAGATGGAAATGTTTCCTTCTGGAAATGCTGCTGCTCCATTTTCCATCTAACATTTATCCAAGGGCAGTCCCCAGCCTTGGCATGCAGTTTGCTGGCAGTTTCACCAACCCAAACCCATGGCTCCCAGCACAGAAATCCTTTGACTTCCCCCTTAGAAAGGAGAAAACAAGACTTTGCTGGTTCATGATATCCCTTCCAGCCGGTGGTCCTCAGTTAATGGGAAAGACTGAGGTCACTGTGCAGAATGGCACCAACACCTCCTTGTCACCCCCCCCATATACCGACTGGTTTCAACCCCTGCCCTCAGAGCCCCACACTGTGACCCCAGTATTTCCCCAGGTATCCCCCATCCCCTGAAGCTCTCCTTTGCTCTGCAGGAAGCTCCCGGAGGGATTATGCCAATTACTACCAGGGTATTTGGGACTGCAGCAGTGAGCACCCCAACGAGCTTTCCTTCCACCGTGGAGACCTCATCTACATCCTGAGCAAGGTAGGACCCCACAGCCCAAAGGGAGCTGGGAGGGCAGGGAAACTCAAAGCACAGGGATATATCCTCATGAATAGCAATGGGATTTTGGTGTCCAGTTCCCATATGTACATAGGAATGGGTCCCCAACCCCATGAGTTCCCCCCTCCCCACAGCCGACTCGTGTCCCCGCTGTCACCCCTTCTTGCCTGCAGCTCTCACCGCCTCCTACATTCACACGTGGCATCTGAAATGCCCCAAAGCAAGATTTTCTTCATGGTAATGGAGCCTGTGCGTGCTGTTGCTCGGGTATTACAGGGGTAATTGAGTTGCTCAGCCGGGTGTGAGCAGAGCTCTCTCCGGCAGACACATGCAGGTGAATACATCAAGTGCTTGCACGAGCAGGGCAGGGAGCTGTGCTGTGCTGTGACCCTTCCAGCCCCGTGTATCCCTGCAGGGCTCCCAGCTGCTCCCAACCAGACCATAGCAGCCCAGGCTGGGATGGCTGCATTATATGAGTGGCACTGAACCGGAGTGAGGGGGGTTCACTCACCCACCTCCACGCACCCACATGGCACTGGTTGGGCTGGTGGATCTGATGCCATCTCCTGCTCAGCCCTATGAAGGCAGCTGCATCTTTAGCTTTTATTCTTGGTGTGGCCGCCTCTTTCTGGAAGGCTGAGAATTTCCCATCTGTGGATCTCAAAGCTCTTTCTACAGCAGCATTTACTGCCTCTGCCATCCCCCCATCCACTGCTTTACAGCAGCAAGACGAGGCTGCCATGCTCTGGGATGCACCATGCACCACAGCTTGGGTTCATCCCTCCATCTCTAGGCTTGCAGCAGCTGGCTGACATCCTGCATCCCCATACAGTGCCCGGATTGGGGCTCAGTACTGCCCTGCCATCCCAGGGACACAGCTTGGAGGCTCAGCAGGGTTCTCTCTCTCTTCAGTGCCTCCAGATTGCCACTCTTGTGCTGGCTTCCTCACACGTAACCGATGGGTCCTGAGAGCTTTTCCCCCCGTCAATTACTTTGTGCGACGGATGCTGGCGGCCGCGGCAGAACCGAAGTGATGGGGAAGGAAAAGAAAAGGGGGGGTGTGTGAACAGAAAGAAGTGGGGGGGGGGAGAGAAAAGGTGTTTGAAAAGGCTGTTCACTCGGCTGCATTTTAATTTCCTTTTCAATCTTGTCCCAATTAATTTCACAGAATTAATCTCAGCGAAGCCAAGTCGGCAGCGTCGGAGGCTGCAGGTTTTTTAAGCTCTGTCTCCAACATGAAATAGTAGCTCGTATAAAAAAATCCATCTGGTGTGTTTGAAACACACGCCGGCTGCTGCTCGGATCCTGTCTTGACATTTCCAGCAGCAACAGAGGAGGGGGGGGGGGAGAAAAAAGAAGTGATTTGGGGGTTAGTGGACATCGGTAGCTGGCGGGGATTCAGCAGCAGGGTGTGGGGTGAGCAGGGGGGGCTGCGGTATGTTGGGCAGGGATGGGTTTGTCCCTTTACCCCTTTGCTGGGTGAGAACATGGTGAAGGGAGTGCAGGGCTTATGGCTGTGGGGGACTTTCATTGCTACGTGGCCCGGAGCAGCATGACCAGGTCCTTATGCTGAGCTGTGATCCCATGAGTGCAGAGCTCTGGACTGGGAGCACAGCAACATCCCTCAGACACTCACCCCATTGCGGGTCCCCTCCTCATTCACCCCATTGCTGCCACCAGGTTTAATGCAGCACTGAGGATGCAGAGCCCACCCTGCAGTCCCCATCGCATAGAGACCCCAAAATGCTGCCGCCCACCCGGTGTTGGTTGGGGGGGGAGGGGGGCTGACAGCCATGGGGAGGGGGAAGCTGTAATCCCAGCAGAACAGCGTGTCTCTGCCCACAGCCCCGATCCCTCGGCTGAGTGATTTGTACGTTATGATAATTATCCGAATGCAGCGAGACTTCCTATTTTAAGTGGGCTTAGTTGGATGTGACAAGCAGCCCATAAAAGCGGATAAGTTAATTCTCTCAATTGCTTTCAATGAAGGCGAGGAAGGGGAGGGGAATAGGGGGGGGGGGGGGAGGTGGAAGGGAGGGTCGGGGCCCCGAGCGAAGGATGGCGGTGACACCTAGCGGGGGCGACCGGGACACCGCACGGGGGTGGCGGGCGCCGGGCCGGGGTCAGCCGGGAGGCAACGGTCACACGTCGGTCACATCCAAGCGAGGGCTGCCCACCCTCCCCCCTTATTCCCCCCACCCACCCACCCCCCCCCCCTTGCCCTTCCTTGCCGGCCCCGAGCCCCCGGCGGGAGCCAATCGTCCAGAACGAGCCCCTTGGCAGCTTCATTCCTCCCAGGTAATTTGTATAAATGAGGGACACCCAACGAGGGTGAGGACAAAGGGTGGTGGAGCTGCTGGAGAGCAGAGCTGCTCGGGCTTCATCCCCAGTGATGGGAGCCACCCGTGGCTGATGGCACCCACTGACCAAGGCTGGCACCCACTGACCAAGGCTGGCACCCCCATACCACTGCTGTCATCCTCCAATGGCTTTTGTCCCCCACTCGTGGCTGCTGTCACCCACCCCTCACTCTTGTCACCCACCCCTGGGCACTGGGACCACACCAACCCTCCCATCCCTCAGGGACCACCGAGAAGCCCCCCAGCCCCCTCCCCATGCCCAGCATAGGGCACACATCACAGCCCTTCCCAGCACCTGGTCCCTCCGTGGGGCTCTGAGCCTCACTCCAACCATTTATTATGGCCAGAAATTTATAATAAACGCTGTTAAAGACTTCGTCTTTGACAGAGGTAATAATAAATTCACTGTTAAAGACAGTACTTTAATTCCTTATACCCTCCAATACCGCACAGAATAAACTATATTCATCACCGAGTAATTTTTTACCACATAAATCTTTAAAACTAACCGTTGGAGGCTGTTGAGGCTGAAATATTGTGAATGTATTAGATATGCCCGTGTAGTATTGGATTCAGAGGTTTCCATTCGAATATATTACGGGGGAAATTTGTGTCTTTAAGTGTGACAATGCTTCCATTTTCCGGAGCCACCGTTGTTGGTTCTTTTGGAGTCAGCCGTGCTGTTATCAGGCAGAGATTTAGTGATGGAAGGATGGGGATGGAGGGGGAAGCAGGGGAAAGGGGGGGGGGGTTGTATAACAGTGCCCCTATTTGGAATGGGGGGCCATAAGCTTTCCTTGCAGTGTACCCAATGGGCAGTGCTGTTGTGTGGGGTGGATGGGCGGTGAGTTGCTTTGCTTTGGGATGGAGCAGCAATGGAAGGAGGGGGATAAAATGAGGGCGAAGTGTTGGCATGGAGGCAGAATAAGGTCTGGATTTGGCATGGGTTTGCCAATGGCCGTCCCCACCATCTCCTATTGCCTTTGCTAACATGGATGAGCAGCAGGCAGCAGAGAGCTTTGTTCGTTATGGTACTAATGATCAAACCATCTCCCTGCTCACGAGGTAGCATTGAAAGCAATGGATGTGGTAGCATTGAAAGCAGTTCTATTGCAAGAGGTCACACAACGGGGCTGCTTTCATTTAGAGGTGACTTGGTGTGGATGGAACTGAACGTCCCTATCCTGGGCATCAAGAAGAAGTTTCCCTTTGCCATAAGTCTCCCTTTAGGAACCTAATTATGTGCCGTCCCCAAAGGGAGGAACCTTCTGGTGCTCCTCAATGGGACAGCAGCAAATGAATGGGTAAAAAAGGCAAGAAATGGGGCAATTCGGAGCCAGCAACGCACCCAAATCTCTCTCCCCATTGCTCCCCCTCCTCCGAGCTGCTCCAGCTGTAAACAAACAAACATCTCGGTTTTATGGCCCTTTGCTTTGCACCAGTGAGGGGTGAAGGGGAGAAGGGGGGTGTTGGGGAGGGGGGGGGGGGGGAATAGTGGTATGCCTAAGTAAGACTTTCATTCCAAATTCATTACGGCGATAGCGATGGAGTTGTCACAAAGCATAATGCAGTATTTAATTAAAATAACAGAAGTGGATCTAGATATGTCCTGGGGTAGCTATCACCAAATTACAGCTCTCCGTGCCGTATTTATGAGCTGGTGCAGCTTCGAGTGGATGAAACAACGACGTTCACACTTCAGACCCCGGGGCAGCTTCGTGCTTTCCTTTCCCTATCTCTATTCCCTCAATGAAGTTTCCCCTATAAACCCCAATGCTGGGAGGAAGTGGGGATTTACACCGTGCCTGGTGACCCTTGGTTGAGGTGGGGGGGTGTGTGTGTGGGGGGTCACACTTGGCTGCATCCCCCCCCCCCATCCCTCTGCTCACAGCTCGGCTCCATCCACACATGTGCACAATTACCACCAGCCCCTCTTTACAGGTCAGGGGCAGAGCCGAAAGCAGGCGGCTGTTTCCCATCCCATCAGGCTTTAAAGGCGCAAATAATTGGCTGCAGAACAAATTTAGGCAATGGAGTGTGCGAGAAAGCAAATAAAAAGAGCTCCATCCATCCCCCCCCCCAACCCCCCTTCTCCTCTTTAACCTCCCCTTCTACAGCACCGGGGATGGGAGCGATGCGGGGATGGTTGTACCTCCCGTACAACTTCCCTATTAGAGTTGCACCTCCAGCTTAGGGGGAAGTTTGTCCGTGAAAAATGGTCATTTTGTTTCCCCCTGCTCAAAGCACGTTATTAAAATGCTAATTTAAAAGAAAAAGGAGTTAAATATCTAGCGGTGGTGCAGTCTAATTGCAGCCATAATGAGCTCTCTAAATGTGAGTGCCCCTGACACACAGAGAGCATAAACAGCCAGCAAACACATCATTAGTGCTCGCGTTCATTTATTCTGGCGACCTGACGATGACCCCGCGAGGGTCGGGAGGAGCAGGTGGATCCGGCTGCGGCCCCGGGGGGCAGGAAGCGATGCTGCTGCCATGGCAACGGTGGGGAGGGGGGGGCTGGGATGGGGATGGGGAGGGGGCTGGAGATGGACGGGGATGGGGATGGGGACATGGGAGAGGTAGAGGGATGGGGATGGGGATGGAGATAGGGATGCGGATGGGGATGGAGATGAGCACAGTGATGGGGATGGGGAGAGGGATGGAGATAGGAACAAGGACAGGGATAGGGACAGGAGATGGGATAGGGATGGGGATGGGGATGGGGATGGGGATGGGGATGGGGATGGGGATGGGGATGGGGATAGGGATGGGGATGGGGATGGGGATGGGGATGGGGATGGGGATGGGGATAGGGATAGGGATAGGGATAGGGATAGGGATAGGGATAGGGATAGGGATAGGGATAGGGATAGGGATAGGGATAGGGATAGGGATAGGGATGGGGATGGGGATGGGGATGAGGAGAGGGACAAGGACAAAGATGAGGATGATACAGGGATGAGGATGGGGACAGGGATGGGAACAAGGAACAGTGACAGGGATAGAGATGAAGGCAGGGGTGGGTGTTGAGTCCTTTGCAATGGGGACAGAGACAAGGACAGGGATAGGGATGGGGAAGGAACAGGGCCAGGAGCCCCCAGGGCCAGCTGTACCCCTAAAAGGAGCTGCCTTGGCTGCCCCAGACCCTCACCATGCTGCTTTAACCCCCCCCCTCCCTCCCCTTCAGCTCCTTATGTCTGCTCAGAGCAGGATGGCGCCCTGCAGGGGAGCTGCACCATCTCCAACCACGGGCAGCACAAGGAGAAAAAAAAGAGAGAGATGCATAAAAACAATTCCTCAGGAAAGCTTCCAGCTCCCATTCCAGCTGCTTTGCTTCTAGAACAGCCACGTTGGTCGCCCCCCCCCCCCAGCAACAACACAATAACTTCAATCCCCCCCCCCCCCAAACTACTCCTCACCCCCTATTCCTTCTCTCCCACCACCAACACACCCCCATCCCCACAACAACCCCCCCCCCCCCAACCCCTACAACCCCCCTCCCTTCCTCCCTTTGCACTCTGGGTGAACCTGTGATATTGTAGCAATGGCCCTTGAAGTGCGGTGGGGAGGTGATTTAGGAGAATATTAAAGGCAATGTGGAGATTCGAAAGGCGCCTCTCTCAGGGAGATCTGGAGAAAATACGCAGCACAGATGGGCTGAGCAGATTAAACATTTCCGTCACATTGTTTTCAGATTGTGTTTGCGGTGCCTGAGGGTTGGTGCTGCGGTCAGAGCACGGCGGAGCTGCTTGATGGGATAAATATTAATACGGAGTCTTCACATTGCCATCCCCCCCCCCCCACCCTCAACCCATATCAGCTCTCCAAGCTTCCCCCATGGGTTTGGGGGGTATGGGGAGGACAATGGGGTGGATGTGAGGGATGTTGATGGGGTGGATATGCAGACCACCCGATGGGATGGATAAGGAGAACCACCAATGGGATGGACATGGGGACCCCGATGGGATGGATATGGTGACCCCAATGGAATGGACATGGGGACCCCAATGGAATGGACATGGGGACCCCGATGGGATGGATATGGTGACCCCAGTGGGATGGATATGCAGACCCCAATGGGATGGACATGCGGACCCCGACAGGATGGATATGGGGGCTCCAATGGGATGGACGTGGGGACCCCAATGGGATGGATATGCAGACCTCGATGGGATGGATAAGGAGACCCCAATGGGATGGACATGGTGGTTCCAATGGGAAGGATATGTAGACCCCATGGGATGGACATGGGGGCTCCAGTGGGATGGATATGGGGACCCCAATGGGATGGATGTGGGGAACCCAATGGGATGGATGTGGGGACCCTGATGGGATGGGTATGCAGACCCCAGTTTGATGACATGAGGACTCCAATGGGATGGATGTGGGGGCTCCAATGGGAAGGATATGCAGACCCCAATGGGATGGACGTGAGGAACCCAATGGGATGGACATGGGGACCCCAATGGGATGGATGTGGGGAACCCAATGGGATGGACATGGGGGCTCCAGTGGAATGGACATGAGGACCCTGGTGGGGTGGGCACATGAACAGTGATGGTGTAGACATGGAGACCCCAATAGGATGAATATGCAGACCCCGGTGGGATGGACATGGGAACACCAGTGGGGAGGGCACGTGGAACAGACATAGGGACCCCAGTGGGGTGGACGTGAGGACCCCAATGGGATCAGGCACCACATCCACCCTCTGGTGATGTGGAACAGGCACAGGACATGGGACGAGGTAGGAGCGATGCCTCAGCTGCGTTACTACCACAGCTGAGAGCTGAGTCATTGGGAGCAAGTGGGAATCATCTGTGGTTTAAAGGAGCAAAAGAAGAGCGATGTGTTAAAGGGGGCAGTGCCAGGTTGTGATGAGCAGCACCTGAGCTGCTCCTCCATTAGAGAAAGCTGCTCTGCATAGAGGGAGAAAGGAGCTCCGAGCTGCATCCCTCACTGCCATCAGCTCCATGGGGACAGGTAGGCCCTTATGGGTGGGTAGAGCCTGGATTTCAGAGCTTGCCACAACCCTGAGCTGCTTTTCAAGGTGGATGGATGTATAACTGACCCGGTATAAAACTCCCTGGTGTCAGCCGACCCCTCGCGTGCCTGCCATACCTCATCGATGAATTAGATTCCTCCATTTTCCTAACAATAATGTATGACACACAAGCACTAATAATGGGGCTGAGCAATCATAAACCGATAAGTCCCTGACTGATTGGCTTTTCCTTTGGCATCCATCAAAGCATCATTGATCTTCTGTGCAAAGCGAAGTGATGAATGGCGTTCCCGGAGCTCAAAGGGGTTGTTTATGAGGGCTGGCAAAGGAATGCAATGGCAAGGAGGGCTTGGGAGTGCTGCTAAGGGGGGGGTTCATCCCCATTGAGAACCCATAGTGTGTCCTCAAGGGGGATGAGAGGTGTGGGATGGGACACTGAGCTCCCCAAAGAGCAGCTCAACTGGCTTTGTTAATGGGTTTGTGGTTGGGGTTTTGGTTTGGGGGTTTTAATTGTGGTGGTTGCCTTGTTTCTTTTCCCCTCTGTCCTCTTTTGCCCTTAGCTTAGCAGCTAAAGGGCCCCTCTTCTATGGGCTGCCATAAGAGCCCCCGATTGCTGGCGACGAGCAGAACTAAGCGTCTGCTTTCAGCTTCAATTGGCACAGGGGGGGATGAGATGCTGAAAGTGCTCGGAGGGGTTTTTCTTCACCTTTAGGAGTGAACCTGAGACTTCCAGCAGCACTGAGAGGGGCCGCGTGTCAGTGGGGCTGTAGGGGCAGGGATGGTGCCTATAGATGCTGCTGGGTTCCCTTTAGGTGCAGCTCCCAGCTCATATGGGACGGAGCATCCCACTCCCCCAGCTGACCCCTCCAGACCTATTACCTTCCAGATTAGCGAGCTTGCCATCCCTTCTATAAAGTCTCAGCTCAATTACTCTCCCTCCCCCCCACCCCCCCGACCCGCTCCATACAGGTACTGAGCACAGAGGCCCCATTAGTGCGTAATTAGCTAAAACTACCCTCAAACTCCCCCTTCCCCCCCCCCCCCAATCCAAAACCGGAGCATTGCAGCCCGGTCTCAAGCTATCAGCCCGTTAGCGAGATGTAAATGAGCACCTCCAGACGAGAGAGGCAGAGTTCACCCTGCACTGGGCTCTTGCTTTGCTGTGCCAGTGCACTCCTCGTTTTAATAGTTTAATAAAAATTAGCATAATTAACGAACATCTGTATGATCCAGAGCGGTGCAATTTGGCACTCGGAAACGAGGACTTAAACGTTATTGCCGGGAGTTTAATGTTGTTTTAATTCTTTTTGGCACCGAGCGGTGGAAATAAACGCTCGGTGCCGCGAGTTCTCGGCTGGCTTTCATTTGCATCTTCTTTTTTTTCCTCCTCCCTTTGATGGTGAGCAATCGTGGGCTAAGCCGGCAATTCATCAAAGCAGGAATGGCTTTCCAATACCTCACAGCGTTCTGTAGCAGAGATGGGGGTTGATTGGGGTGGGTGCTGATGGGGTCCCCTTTTGCATGTAGGGTGTATCTCCTGCCTGCTTTAGGGCTGCTCTGCTCAGGGTTCCTGCTGTGTTCCAAACAGAGCTGCTTTCTTTGCTTCTGGTTTTGAGATGGAGGGGGTTTTCTTGCTTGCTTGCCTGGAGGAGGTGGCAAAGAGTGAGAAGGGGATGTGTTTGAATAGGGGATGCTGACCCACATCCCATTGGGAGTAAAGGGTGGGAGGGCAGCAGTGCCTCCCGGTGGGACCCATTTGGGTCTGTGTGAACCCAGCTGCCAAAGGAAGGGAGCAGAGCTGTGCCCTGCTGCCTTAGCATTAATCCTTGTGCTGTGCCTCCCCAGGAGTACAACATGTATGGCTGGTGGGTCGGGGAGCTCAATAGCACCGTTGGGATCGTCCCTAAGGATTACCTGGCTGCTGCCTATGACCTGGAGGAGCGATGAGGATGGTGGTGTTCAGGTGAGAGGTGGAACCCCGGGGGTGTCTGTGCTGGGGAAAGCAAAGCTGCTCCTCTTTTCTCTCCCAGGACAGTTTGGCTCCATCTTCTGGTTTCTGTTTTACATGGAAGGAAGGTGGGAGGGCTGGGAAACAGGGATGGGTAAGGGAAAATGCCACCGTGCCCAGCACAGCTGTGGATAGGGATGCATCTGTAGAGCTGGGGATGACATGACGACCTTCAGATGTTCACCCAAGAGATGGGGTGCAGTGCAATATCCCTGCCTGGCTTGCAGCTCTGTTCAGTTCTATGGCAGAAAGCTGTGCCAAAACCACCGCAGCTGCCTCTGTCAGACCCCGAGAGCTGCATGTGACAGCTGCAACCTGAGCTGACAGCAGCGCTGGGCTGTTCTCCCAGAGCCCATACGGGGGCATTTGGCAGACAGAGAAATAAAACCTGGTAGTGGGGCTGGGACATCAGGGGGTCAGCAGCCACCTGACCACCCTTTGGGCTTGGAGACCTTCGTGTCCTCCCTGTGACCCACAGCCCTATGCTGAGTCCCCTTCCCCACCCTCACCTTGTCTCTCCCCCTCCCCAAATCCAGGTGCTGGCCTTTCCCACGCTGCGATGCCACAAAGACCCTCCCCAGCCCTGAGAACCCGTTACAAGAAGAGCCCTGCGTGCCACCACCCGCTACCCAGGACCCTTCACAGCCCTCGGTACTCGGGTACCACCAGTTCCGTCCCCCCCCTGGGTGGGCAGCCCGCAATAAACCCACTCCCCACCCCCCCCCAACAATCCTCTCCAAGCTGCATTGCGCCTCGGGGCCGCCAGGTGGCGCTCTGGGTTTGCGCACAGCCCGGCAGGGGGAGCGACCGCGTGGTGGTGTTGGGGGGGGGGGGACGGAATTGAGGAGGGGGGGTGGGCTTCGTAGTGGGCTATTGGGATGGGTTTGGGATGCACAGAGCTCAGCTGGGCATGGGGGGGACCACCGGGATGGGGGTGTGATGGGGGTGCATGCAGCACTGGGGCAGCTCAGAGCCCCCTCCCCCTACCAGCCCCCCCCATATGGTGCTGTCTCCGAATGAGTCACTGTTTTCCCGACAGCTTCACAGATCAACACCACTAAAAATAATTTCCTCCTGCCTCTGACACGCTGCCAACACCGGGGCAGCAGCTGCACCCCCATGGGGGGAACGATGGGCACCCTATGGAGGTAGGGGGGGGGTGAGCTGCTGCATCTCCATCAGCTCCAATGGGAAGCCACAGGGCTTGGCCGAGCTCCTGGTAGGGTATGGATGGAGGGAGGGATGCCCGGAGCTGGGTTACAGTTCCAGGTTGAGTTCTGCTCTCAAAGGTTGCAGCTCTGCTTGAAGGAGCGATGCCTGCAGGATGCTGTGCAGCCTATGGCCACAGCTGGCCTCTCAGCTGAGCCATTTGGAGCTGCACACTCATGTGAGCAGACATGAATATGTATGAAGGAAAAGGGGGAAGCAGCTGCCAGCCTTCACCATCAACTCCTCCTGACGTTTCTGCTGCCACACAGACTGCTTTCCAACCTGCAAACCCCCCCCCCCAAACCTCTGTGTGTGCAAACAACCAGCCCTATGGATCTCACGGTCTGACCCACCTGCTCTGCCCTCTGCTTTGTGGACCCCCCCCCCATCCCAACTCAACTCTTCCTCTCTAGGTGAGCTGCCCCAGCAGGGTCAGCCCTACAGGGAGAGCTGCAATCAGCTGCTCCGTTCCCTACAGCCATCCATCTCCAATTAGCTTTGGCCTCAGCCCTGTTTGGCTCCTTCCACCCACGCGGCCAAGGACAGACATCAGCAAGCAGCAAACCTCTTCTACTTGGTTTTTATTTCAAGTCAGAGCACGTCAGCTCTGCCTCTACCAGTGCTCAGGGGATAGGAAAAGGTGCAGGAGAGCACAGGGAGCAGCAGCAAAAGTAACCAGGGCCCCAAGCACTGCCAGATACCCACTGCAAGGCAGTTGCATGCTGCGTTGCTCCGAGCAAGCTCCCTCCTGGCTGTGAGCCCCCCCCCCATTCTCCTCCCCTGTGCTATCTACGTGCAGAAAGGTTTGTTCTCCTGCAGGATCCCATCTGGAAGGGGTGGCTGCACAAACAGGCCGAGGGGGGGGTTCGTCTCTATTTGTCCCAGCTATGCTGCCAACATGGCCCAGGTTTGAGCAGAGTATCTGCAGCCTGTGGTGGGTTCCATGCAGCTGAGAGCACTGCCCCCAAGAGCTGCACAGCTATCGCAGGGGAAATGCAGCCTCCATGCAAAGGGCTGATCCAAAGGGACCTGCTGGGCAGCAACCAGCTCCCACTCCAAGTCTGAGGCTGCACACATCACAGTCAGCACATCCCACCATGGCCAGGGCTAGGAATGCATCAAGAACATGAGGCCTTGCTGGCATCGTGACCTAACCAAGCCCTGCTCCTACTCCAATTGGAGAGCAAAGGGCCACGGGAATAACAAACACAGGTTTCACTAACCACTAGATCTCTTCTGCGAAGAGAAGAGCTACAAAACACACTGCCTGGGACATCAAGGACAGTTAAAAGTCATCAGGAAGAGAGCAAACGAGCCCCGGACACCACAGAGCCAAGGAGAAAGCCGTGTTCCCAGCACAGCCCCAGTCCTGCCTACCAGCCTGGCTTCCCTCTGGCTCAGCCAGCAGCACCTCCAGAGAGAGCTGCAGGTCCTGGGGAAGGCAGGTGAGGTCACTCTAACCATTTACTGAGTGTCTTGCTGTCCACCCAAGGGCTCTGCTGGTTCATCCGGGCTGTCCGATTGCGTGTCATCCATGCCAAAGTCGGTCCAGTGTGGGAGGCTCTCCAGGCAGCTCAGCCCTTGTGTGGCCCCCAGGCTGGCACAGCTGAAAAGAGAAAGCAGTCAGAGCTCTGGCACTCACTGCAGTGGCTGCTTGTGGTTGTACACAAGGGCAGCACCAGCAGTTAAGAGGCAGATGGTGCTGGCAGCAGCGAGGAAAAGGCAGCTACAACACCTGAATACCTACCCTGTTAGCTCTGGCTGCTCCCCCAAACCCTCTCCTTCAAGCAAAAAGAGCCCTATCTTAAACCTTGCTGGACTCCAGATGCTTCTTGTTCCCATTCATTGAAAAACCAAGCTGAGAAAGCACTTATGGTGCAGAAGGGCAGACACAGCCTCAAGGAGCACAGGGATGCAGAGCATCACTGCCAGGGAACCTGCACCGGCAGGACTTGAGTGTGTGAGTGATGCAGAGGTGACAAATGGAGGATGTTTTCCTCTCCCACCCTGGCAGCTGCCTCCCCAGGTACAGAAAACCTTTGACTGGCACCAAGGGTGCAGCCCCCACCCACCCAGGGAGATGCCTGGCTAATTCCACCCCCCCCCCCCACAGCAAGTGTTCTGCAGCTGTGGTGGGTGTGAGACATGCTTTGCACACTGCAAGGGCCGAGAGAAGATGCACAGATAGTCTGTGTTCTGAAAGGCTCAAAGGTTCCTCGCCACACGTAGATTAAGGAAGGAATGCATCCAAAGACCTCTATAAATCTCAGCTTAAGTTTTCTCTGGGAGACTCAAGCTCAAAGCAGCTCTATGCGCAGCAAAAGAGCTGGGCTCTGCCCCATTGCAGTGCCCATGGGATGGTCTTTCTCTGCCTGCATTACCTGCCATGCACACCTCCTCCTGGCAGCAGCGTAGGGCGGCTCTCCTCCTCCTGCACCCAGCCACAGTTGGACATGGCGTAGTGCAGGATGGCTTCTGTCACTGTCTGCGAGCCTTGGCCTTGCACACATGCCTCTATCTCGGGCACAGAGAGCTGGCTCTGCAGGAAGAGGTGCAGCCGGCTGTCGGAGAGGAGAACAACGTTCTGCACAACCCTGTGCAAAAAGAGAAAGGGCTGAAGCAGGTCTGCAGGAGCACAGAGCGCTCCGAGCCCTGCTCAGACAGCTGACACTACCAGGGTGACCCCAGCAGCTGATCCATTGCTACCTCCCAAACAGCATCTCCTAAATGCTGCATCCTCCCTTTGCTGCCCTGTGTGTGCAGGAGCTTCACTCACTTCTCCAGGAACTGCTGCAGCCCTTGTCTCCTCTTCTCAATGAATTCATCTGTGCTCCCCACAAAGAAGGTGGATTTCCCAGGCAGCTCTGGGACAGGCCTGAAGGAAGAGAACAGAGGCAGCAGCTCAGGGTCAGATCAGCCCAGCACTGGAGCAAGAAGGTGTGGGGCATCACATCTGGCAGCAGTTGGCACCCTGCTTTGTATAGAGCTGGATCCCATGAGTGCCACCCTTCTCTGAGAGCACATCAGATACCCAGAGCAATGGAGCTGTGCTGTCTGGCTGCATGTAGGGCTAAGCAGGGAGCTCAGGGCATGCTTACACCAAGCCAGCATTCTTCTGGAGCTGCTTCCTCAGCCACACGAATTCACGGTAGCGGCGCCGCACACATGAGGTCTTGGCTGTGAAGGCCTTGCTGTTGGTCTGCACAAGGAGAAGGAGAACACAGACATAACCCTCCCACCTGAGGGGAAGGTAAGCTCCGTGGTTTCCCCCCTTTCCAGCAACCACAACTTACGTGGAGGAAGATCTTATAATCCACATAGGAGTTCCAGGAGCCTTCGTTCTGCACTCGAGGGTCCTGAACGCGCACCGTGGTCAACTCCTGGGGTACAAACATTGCCCTGAGCACAGGGCAGACCTCCCAGCCTCATCCCCATCCACCCCCCAGCTCTGCCCCCTGCCCGGTGTTCAGCACCTCTCACCCCTCAATGCAGCTCCTTACCTCCTCTCGGCTCTCCAACATCCTAGAGCCAGAGCCCAGAAGGAAACATCTGCAGAGAGGAAAAAGGATTCAGTAGGAAGAGATCATCAGGATCCCCCCCCCACTCCTCCACACACCCCCAGGAAGTTCATGTTTCTGTCTCAGCCAGCATCACCTCTCCAGCCCCCAGTCCTGGCACAGCTGATCCTATCCAGTAAGCCACCATGAAATAAAGAGGATGCAACCAAGTCCAGCAGCCCCCAGGGCAGAGAGCAAAGCAGTATTAACCTCCTACGTGCTCCATAGGCCACACAGCCCATCAGGCTCCTGCTGGAGGCTGCTCCATGACCACAACTGGGATATGCAGCACCTCTTTCCCTTGGTGTTTCCACTGAAACATCAGTGCAGCCAGTTCAGGTGGTGAGGAGAGAACTCCGCTTTGATCACAGCTTCCTCCTCTCACCAGCCTCCCTCTGCTGCCTGCCCAAGCAAAGCAAAGCAGCCACCCCCAGCCAGCATCCTCCCACTGTTAGAGCAGCCTGCTTCCCTCCCTGAGATCAGCCCAGCTCCTGCTGCTGCCCCAGCACGTCTCCCATTAGCACCAGACACAGACCAGGCCGTTCCTCTGGGCTCTTTCACAATACAACTGAACAAGCAGCAAAACTCCTGACCACGATTTCCCCCCTCTGCTTTAGATGTCGTGCCTTCATTGCAACCACTTGCCCTCCCTGCTCCCTCCCTGCCCAGCACTCCACGTTGCCCTCAGCTCTCCCATTGAGTTTTGCCATGAGCTTCCTGCCTCTTCCTCCACCACATCCCTCAGGCACCACTGGGCCCCCCCAGCTGATTTGCTGCCCCATTGCATTCCCCTGCAGTAATCCCTGTTTTGCAACCGTAGCACAGACACTGTGCCAGCAATGCGAGGAAGAGAGAGGACAGACAGTCCCCACACCCCACAACAGCACAGACCAACCCATCCTAGTGTCCCTCCCTGGTCTGGACCACACAGAATAGCAAAGCTCATCAGGGGGAAGCTGGCAGACCAACGTGTCCTGGTTTCACCCTCTCTGTTTTGTTGTGCAAAGCATTTGGAGCCCCTGGGATGAACCTGAGGTTCAGGACACAGCCCCAGCTCCTGAGGGACACGGAGCAAAGAGGCAAAGCAACCCTTCACCTGTTCCCAGTTTCTTGGAGCTTTGCCTTTTAGGCCATGGGAGCTGCCAAGTGCTGGGTAGCATTGCGAGCTCAGCCTTTATTTATCCGCTGGGTTGTGAAGCGAAGCTCTTCTGAAGGCTGAGCTAATTTTAGCTGGGACAAGGGGAGGAGCGAGCCACGATCCACGCTACAAAAAATCTGGCTCCACCGGGTTTGCAAGATCTCACAGGTCTGATCCAAAGCACTTGAGGTGTAAAATGGACAGCAGAGAAGAGCTGAGGGCACAAAGCAAGGAGCCCCAGGCCCAGTGCAGGCAGCTCTGGGGTATCTCACAGTGACAACAGCTCTCAATGGGGCTGGCTCAGACTGCTGCTGCTGCTGCTGCTGTTTCCAATTTGAGCTGTAAGGGGGTGGATGAGGGGAACCTACCAAAAAAACCCCACTACATTTCAGCTCATGTGATCCTCCCCTTGGGGACAGAGGGCAGGAAAGGAGCCAAATGTGCTACCGGTCACCCTGCCGGGCTTAGCAATGGGTGCTCAGCTCTCCCCAAGCAGCTGTGATCCCACAGGGCAAAAACACAACAGAGATGAGAGAAAACAGCCCTCGCAGAATAGCAGAAGGGGTTGGGTTGCTCAGCTATGGGAGGTTGGAGACCGCAAAGGACAGCTGCTCTATGGGGTGGGATGGATGATAATGGGGTAGGATGGGGCTGCCTGTCCCCGCAGCCCCCATTGCTGCCTGTGGGCAGAGCAGGAGCGAGCACAGCCCCAGGCCTGGCACAGCACAGGAAAGCACACGTGTCCCACGGCCACGCATTCACACTGAGCATCAAATAATCTCATTTCAGCTCGATTTAGAGCTCATTGCTCTTCACTTGATAAACCACAGGGAGAAGGCAGCTTGCTTTGGGGCAGCAGCTTTGGGGCGGCAGCTTTGGGGCAGCTTTAAGCAGTTACAGCAGATCCTCTTTCAGGGCTTTAACTTCAGATCCCAATTAAGGGCCCCCCTTGGGGGATGCCGATGTTACACCCCCCCCCCCCAACTCCCCCCCAGGGGTCGCGATCCGGGGCTGCAGGATTCCGCCTTCCAGCACCAAATCGGAACCCGGAGGCCTCCCCCTCCCAAGGCCCCACAAGGCAGCCATACAACCTCCCCCCTATCGAGCTCCCCATACAAAGCTCAGCATCCCCGACCAAAGCGACCCCCGCCCCCTTTCAGGACCCCCCTCACCTCCTCGGGCAGAACGCGGCCCCTTTAAACCGCACGGCGGCGCGGCGGCCTTACAGCGCGGGCGGCACTTCCTCTTCCGCCCCGCGCGGGGTATGTCGGGAACTGTAGTTCGCGCTGCTATCCTCGAGAAGCCTACACCTCCCATGATACCCTGTGGCAACACCCTTATAAAGAAGCAACGGCGGACTGCATCTCCCATAGTGCATCGCGGTGGGTGCGGGTCGCGGCGCATGCGCAACTCAGCGCGGCGGGTACTGGGGTTGGCCGGGCTCTTTTGTTCGACGGAGGCAGACGGAGCGCGCCAGGCCCGCGGCGCCGGCCCCTGCCCGCCCGTAGGCCGCTTCCATTGGGATCCGTTGGCGGGGCTGTGTAAGGTGAGCGCGGCGGTGTAGGCCTCGGTTACCGTTGTGTGTGTGTGAAGGTTGGAGGGGGGGGAACCGCCCGGGCCCGCGCTGAGGCGGGGCCGTGAGGGGACAAAGCCGGGCCTTGAGAGGGAACGGAGCGAGGTAGGCCGCACCGGGTGGGAGTGGGGGGGGTCGTTCGTTGTCGTGTGTTCAAACCGGGCTGGGATGGATGGGGGGGGATCGGCGGCGGTTCGGACCCCCAGAGGGGGATCCATATTGGGGGGGGGTCCATGTTGGGGTGGGGGGGGCGGTGCGGTGGCTCCCCCCGCTGCGGTTGGGGGGGCGGTGAGCTTTTACATTGGTTTGTATGGAGCTGAGAGGGCGAAGCGCGGCGGGAAGAGCCGCTCGGAGCCTTCAGACACTGCGAGGCTCCTCCGTGCCTTTTAGGGGATGGGGGAGGCAGAATAGGGGGGTGGAATTGAGGAGTTGCTTCCCGTGAGCACGTAGAGACGGTCATGGGATGGTTGAGGTTGGAAAAGAGCCCCTCAGGTCCCGACCTCAGCGCTAAATGCAGCCCTCAGTGCCACATCCTTACCCTGCTGGTGACACTCCCACCTCCGTGGGCTGTCTGTGCCTCGTTGCTCTTGCTGAGATGAAGTTGTTCCTGGTAGCCGACAGTCACTTGAAGCCGTCGCCTCTCATCCTAAAGCTGAGGGTATCGTGGTAATGCTTTGCTTTCCTCCCTGTACACAAAGGAGGAAGGCAGCCCTGTGTTCCCACCTTCAGCTTTCGGCTGGTTTAAAGGAGTTCAGAAGTTCTGTCTGCCTTTGGCAAGCAAAGCATACAACCCTTGTCTATGGGATGGGGTTTGGAGCTCGAGTTCCCTCCGTAACATCCCTGTTGTGTGTGTTTATCGATAAATCCAGAGCTGCGTTCTCTCCTGGATTGTGAACATAACTGGAAACGATGTGGCTGAGCTCAGAGGTCGTGGCTTTCCTTTAGTTTGGTCTCTGCTCAAAGCTTTGAGCTTCCACTCGTACTTTCCAGGGTTGTTTTTTGCCATGTTCAGGTTCTGGAGCTCGAAAGGTTTATGATGTGCTGTTTCCCACTTCAGCAGGACGGTGCCTATTGCCTCCCCCAGGCACGTGCAGAATAAACTTGGAGTGTTTGTAAGTCCTTGCAGAGATCTGGGCCAAGTTTGAGAAAGGCAGAAGGGAGGAAATGTTTAAAGTTTGGGACTCATTAAAGCAAAGCTGAAGTGTTCAGCCTTTAAGGTGCAGCTAATGGAACCGGGCTGTATTCAGACCCAAGCTCTGGGTGTCCACGTTTTTCTTCTTGGCCCTCTCTTTGTTAAGCTTCCTACTGATGAGCACGAGGCACGTTGGAAAGGCAGCAGCTCTCCCTCAGCAGCATCTCAGCATCGGTTCCATTCCCCACTGCCCCAGGAAGCACAGTGAGCCAAGCTTTGTGCTGATCCATGCTGTCAACCCCAAGCTCTGTTGCTCCTCCGCCTGCTATTCCTGTCCCTATAAAGCAGGCTTTTGTGCACACCTTCATGCTGGGCCTCTTTTCTTTTCTTCCTGCCCTTTTACCGGGCTTTGAATTCTTTTCAAGTGCCTTAGGTGTGTCAGATGCTTTTCCTATTAGCTTCAGACCAAGGAGTCATTCTTTCGATCTTTCATTGCTCTGCTTTCCTTTTCACAAAGGATTTCAGCCTTGCCTTGAGCAGTTAGGTAGGAAGCAGCAAATGTAAAACAGAAGGACTTAGGGCAGGGTTTCTAGACCCAGGATGGTCCTGGTTTTTTTTACAGTGTAAACCAACTTTTTTTCACCCATTAAGTAAAGGAAAATTGAAGTTGAACATAGGAAGTATGTGCTACTTAATGAGACCTCTCTAAGGGCAGGATAATCCAGCCCCCAAATCCTGTGGATGTGAGCGGTCTCCCCAGAGCTGTTGTGCATTGCCTCTGCTGTGTTCCCCTCCAACCACAAACCAAGCAGTGCTCTGTGTGGCCGTGGTTTGTTTTGAATCAAGGAAAAAACAGGCAGGGTTTTGAAATGCCCTCGTTGCAAAGGCTGCAATCTCTGCCGAATCCCTTTGTCGTGCTCCAGCCTCCCTGACTGCAGTGCAGAGAAAGGCCTGCACAGCAGCTTGCCTCTGCAACGCCAGGCTCTGCAGCAGCTGCTCTGCTGGGGCTCAGCGTTGCCTGCCTGCTGCAGGCTGCAGATGTACTGTGCTGCGTGGAGCCCTGGAGCCATCAGGCCCCCTGGGTTCTGCTCCTGGCCTGCTTTCTTCAAGTGCTCCTGGCCTTGCATCTGCATCTTCTACTGCCCTTCCTGTAATACTGTGATGGAGCTGTGGCATAGCATTGCTTGCATTGCTCTGTAGCTTTCCTCCTTTTTCCATTGCTGCCCATCTCACTCCAAGCTCTGGTCCAGGGAACCACTCGGCTCCTTAACGCAGCATCCCAGGATCCTTACAGAACAAGGCAACAACTGCAGTGTTTGTGACTGAGATCCTTTTGGCTGCAGCTGAGCACAAGTCCCATCTGGGAGCAGGGAACCCCAGGATCTCATCCCTGCGGGCCCTTTTCTCCACATACAGGTTGTGCCTCAGTGCATGGAGGATCCTCCTCCCCGCGGGGGCGAAGGGGAGGAAGGAGCTGCCAGAGGAATTCCAGAGTGAAACTCGAGCCTGGCTTCCTGCAGGCGCTGGCAGCTTCGCCTTGTTGCATTGCACAGCCTTGGGCTCGCCTCCACCCAGCATCCAGTCAATAACCAGTGGATATCTGACTCTGCCTTAGCCTGGGAGCAGGGCAGGGAAAAAGCCTTTCTGCTACATGATGTTGTTTCAGCAAGCTGTTTCCAGCTTTTACTTTCCCCCCCACATCCCTTAAGGAATGGGGCAGGAAATCTGTATCCCTGGGGGCTGGGTGTGCTGTGATATTTAATAAAGGAGCCCTGTGGTAGCTGTGCCCCTGCAGTGGCAACATCTCTGTCATCACTCCAGCTGTTGGGCTTGACAGGCTGGGGAACTTCTGATGGCTTCGCACAGCTCTCAGAGGAGGCTTCGTCTCCTCTGATGGATGCTGCAGCTCTGTAACACAGCAGAGACAGCTATTTTCCTGTCCCCATCTCCAGCCTGCTCTGGTGCTGACCTCTCTTTTTCTGAAGCCACCAGGTAAGCTCAAAGCAGCAGAGCCCTGTGCTGTTGCTGTGCCTGGTCCACCAGCAGCTCAGTGCCCGTCCTCTGCACAGTGTGTGCTCCGAGCAGCAGCACAGCAGCAAGGTCCAAAATCCAAACATTTGAGCGCTGTGCGTGCCAAACAGAGAAGTGCTGCTTTCTCTCTCTGTGCTTTTCCATGCTCCTTGGCTGCCCTTAGGGCCTGTCTGTGAGACAGCAGCACAGACAGGGTGGTCTGGAGCATGCGGCCTCAGCTGTGTCCCTCCTGTCCTCTCTGTTGGGGCTTCTGGTGTGAACTAGTCGTTCATATTATGGGCTTTGTGGGCCTCATTTTTGAGCCTTTTCCTTTGAATGGAGCTTTAATGGCAGCTGCTCAACTCGGCAACATCTTGTGCAAAGGGAGCCTGCTCAGCTGAGATTGTTCCTAACTCTGACATCTTCCATTAGTGTAAATCTGCGGGATTCTTGTTTTGCTATATAAACTAACTAGGTTTTTGTCAGCTGAAATGTTCAAGATCACATGAGAAGCAAAAAATGAAGCCTTTGGGCTGGTAATGTTTGACCAGCTCGCCAGTCATCTTGCTTGGCAGAAAAAACACATTTCTTACTGGAACCAAAGCAGTTAAGCCAAGAAGGCTCTGGGCAGCTGTTCAGCAAGGTGGGTGGGTGGCAATCACTCCTCTCAGGATGCAGAGCCAGAACCAGGAGGTTTGGTCCTGGTGACAGAGCAGTGCCAGTGACTCAGTGTTGGTGACATCAGGTGGGAAAGCTCACCACCTCCCAGCCCTTTGGGCAGTCTGAATCAGGGCAGTCTTAGAACCTGAGGACAGCACTCCTGTATTCCTTTCTTCAGGGGCTGAGCATCCTGCAAACCCTACAGCACTTCCCAGTGCTCTGGGCTTGTGGCTCTGTGGCTGTTTGTATGCCCTGGAGATAAGGAGAAGAAAAACCTCGGAGCTGGATGAATATCCTAGAGCACACGTATGTGAAAACACCAAAGAGAAGAACATGGGGATTGTCACTTGTGTTTAGTGTGGATTAACTGTTTATTAACTTAGAATTAATGTCAGCTTTCTCCCTCCTGCTGTTATGTGGGTTTGCAAATGGTTTCCACAGCTCAGGACAAGGATGAGTGGAAGGGCTTTGTGTGTTTCCTGCTTTGTAACTGCCTGTTTCCTCTAGAACAGCCTTCTGTGCTGGGTGCTCAGAGGCAAAGCTGGGTACTGGGTATACTTTTGCTGCCTAGCAAAGGCAAACCTGACCTTAACACACACGTGTGGTCTTTCCCATTTCAGCAGCGTCGCCCGTAAGCTGAAAAACTGGCCAGCACAATGGGAAAAAAACAGAACAAGAAGAAAGTAGAAGAGGTCTTAGAGGAAGAGGAGGAGGAGTATGTGGTGGAGAAGGTCCTGGATCGACGAGTGGTGAAGGGCAAAGTGGAATATCTGCTGAAATGGAAAGGCTTCTCCGAGTAAGTAAGCAAGAGGAAAGCTGACTTTTTACACATTCTGATAGTGATGGGTTGAGGGGGAATGGCTTTAATCTAAAAGAGGGGTGACTTAGGTCAGGTGTGAGGCTGCCTTCCCTTTAACGGAACGTGAAGCAAGCAGGCAGATGAAATGAAATGCATTTCTTTCCTGGAAAGAGAAATAATTTTGCCCTGGCCTCTGACATCACTGCCCTTATCTGTTTTGTGGGGTGAGGGCACAGAATCATGCTGCTTCTCTCAGCATCTCCACTTCATCTGGTGTCAGGACTTTGTGTCTGTCCCTGTCTGTAAATTAAACTGCTGGTTTTGATTCCAGTGAAGATAACACATGGGAGCCAGAGGAGAACCTCGACTGCCCAGACCTCATTGCAGAGTTCCTTCAGTCCCAGAAAACTGCACATGAGAGCGAGAAGTCTGAGGGAAGCAAACGCAAAGCGGAGTCTGACACGGAGGACAAAGGGGAGGAGAGCAAACCAAAGAAGAAGAAGGAGGAGGTGAGGCAGCGTGGGCTTTCTGTACTCACCTCCCTAGCTCTGCATTTGCCAGTGTCCAGCAACTGGAGTAGTCATGCTCTGAAACCTCAGTCAAATGGTTCTGCATGGAGGGGAGACCCATTCCAGATCAGTGAGGCACAGCTGGAGTGCTTTAGAAAAGCTGCAGCTTTTCAGAAAGAGGCACGAGCTGCTCCTCTGAGCCAGGCCTCTGAGAATCTAGAGCCGGTTTTAGCACTAAACTGAAAGGTCAGTCTTTGAACCTAAACATGTGGAGCCACAGCTTCTCTTGAGCAGCCGCAAGGGGTAAAATGGGCTGCAGGGATTACCTGCTGCCTCCGAGAGAGGGAGCAAGGCAGAGCAGAGAGCCTCCGTCTCAGGATGCTCATAGCTGCTTGGGAAGAAGGACGAGGAAAAAGGGCTCTGCAGTCTGGTTTGCATCCTGGGAGCTGCTGAATCTCAGCCAGCACAAAAGTTTGAGCAGCTGTGCCTTGGGAATTGGATCCTCTGCATATGGCTTTGGACTGCCCTGGGGCTCCAGGTCCCCTCTGTGCCATAGGTATGCACCCGAGCCTGCTGGCCTGTCATTGCAGTCCAAGCATCTGATGCACAGAGCCTTTTCTGAGCAGCCCTCAGTGTATCTGTGTGGCTTACAGCAGGGGTGTGAGCGTCACCCTTCGATGCTACAAGTGGAAACTTGTCTCTTACAGTCGGAGAAACCACGAGGCTTTGCCCGGGGCTTTGAACCAGAACGGATCATCGGTGCCACAGATTCCAGCGGGGAGCTCATGTTCCTGATGAAGTGGTGAGTGTGTCTTTGTGTCTGTCATTTCTTCACTTATTCTGTGCCAGAGAGGGAAGGACCTGCGCCTGGGGAGTCCCTGCTACCTGGCACGAAATCTCTCACGATGGCGCTGCTGCCTGAGGTGACCCTCTCTGCGCTGAGGCTAACGTGGATGTGAAAGAAGCAGGTAGGGCCCTTGGGATTGCGTGGCTCTTAAGATGCCCCCTGCAGCAGGCGCGAGCTTGGGGAGAAAGAGGGGTGTGATGTTGTGGCATGAGTCACAGCTTCAGAAGGCCGCGCCCCAAGGAGAGCTGTGACCACATCCCTTTCAGCTGTAGTGGAACAGGGCTTGTCGCTGGTGCAGCTGGGAGCCAAACCAAGCAGGTGATGAAGGTGCAGGAGCTTCTTGCTCTTGCACTGTCTCAGAAGTATGGAGTAGCTGGGGAAGGGCTGCAGCTTTGATTTGGCTGCTGTCCTCGTGCCTGACAACACGGAGCTGAATTTGTGTCTGCTTTTGAGGGCTCATGTGCTGCTTCTCTCTGCACCAGAGCCACTCAGGAAGGGTTTGCTTGGATTCCCTGAGTGGCCTGAGGACTCCTCGGTTTTCCAACTGCTTGATTCTCTCCAGTCTCCAGTTCTTCTGCCTCCCCTCTGCAGCCCCTAATTTGCTCCTTTGCTCTGGCCTGTAGGAAGAACTCTGATGAGGCCGACCTGGTCCCCGCCAAGGAAGCCAACATCAAGTGCCCCCAGGTGGTCATCTCGTTCTATGAGGAGAGGTTGACATGGCATTCCTACCCCTCAGAGGACGATGACAAGAAAGAGGACAAGAACTAAACCCTGGCACCCACCCTGGCCAGCCTTTGTATAAAGATCTGAACTGTGGGTTTGAGCAAGAGGGGGAGAACGCAGCTCTGCTCAGTCGGGAGCGTAGAGATGGCTGGAGAAGATGCCCTTTGAAGAGACCAGTATGTTTTCTGTGCCCTGCAGCTGCTCCACTGCTTTATGCAGCTTCATGCTGTGTACAGATTCAAACCAGCCTGGCTCACTGGGATGGGGAGGGGGGGAGGGGGGGAAGGATGAGGGATTTGAGGGGGTTGGGGGGGAGGCCATGGGATTTCCAGGCTGTCCATTTGGCAGCTTGTGGGAGAGGAAACAAAACCCCTTCCATGAAGGACTGTCACTGGTGATGGGTGGGCTGGGGAAAAGGAGTGCAGATGGATACTGCTCATTCTTCAAAGACCATCTCAACAACCCACAGCCTTCTTCCCAATAGTGTTAACTCTGCATTTTTACAGCGTAGCATGTGTGTAGGTTTGTTTGTTTGTTTGTTTTTTGGGGGGGGGGGGTTGTTTTATTTTCTGTTGTTGGTTTTATTTCTGTTTCAGTTTTGTTTTTCCTTTTGCTGTTACTGGTGTATTGGTCTTGGGGGGGGGAGGGAGGGACGTGGGGAAATTGGTCTCTTGTTTCATTGAGGGGAGGGAGGGAGATGAGGTCTGGTGATGATGTTCCAGATCATTTACAGGTCTTTTTTAGAACCTGAATCCAGCAAGAGAAAAACAGACAAAATAAGAGCCCAGTATTGATGATAGAATTAAGGAGACAGACAGGGAT